>NC_134396.1:60406511-60558026 GCF_035582795.1 Mycteria americana
TATCTTTGTTGGCAGATTAATTAATGTAACAGATAGCTGAACCAAATGTTCGCAAATCCTAACCACTTTTAAAAGTTTCACCAAGAATTATTTTCAGTCTCTTGGCTGCTGTATTGTTCTTCTTTCAAACTCTGTAAATCAGGGATAAATGTGTAGAAGAAGCCCTAACTAGCTTTTATCTTCTTAGTACCCCTAAAAAGGAGTTACCTACCTTTGGTAAAGAAGTAATTTTTCTCAGTCTACATCTAGAAGTTTTTTTGGTAGTTAACTGATGCCAAACATTTCAGTTTCTAAGTATCAATGCCTTTTCTGCATATTCTGGTGCCTTACATCCTCCTTATCAAAATAATAGCTGAGAAACTGCTGTTTTTCGTCTGCTCAGGTAGACACTTCAAGGTTTTTTTTTTTATTTGCCAGCAAATGTAAATAGCTATAAATTAAAAATTCTCCTATTGTCATTTGAGCTATATCTTACATTCTTCATCTGAGTGTTAGCTGCTCAGCTACTGCTGTTTAAATGCAGAAGAACATATATAATTATTTTATTTGAACTAGGATAATAACTTTATTTTTCAACTTATCATTGAAGTATTATCATTGAGTGGGGGAAAACATATATTAGTCTTAGGATTCCATAGTGAACAGTAAATTAATGTTGGTTCAAGTAAATTTATGAGATTTACCTTTTAAGTATTGTAGCTTATGTAAAGGGACTGAAGAAGCATTTGCTGAACATTAGGGGACAAGATACTTGTGTGATGTAAACTGGTGAGATCAATTTACTGAAATGCCAAGAAATGCCAGCTGATGAGCGGGCGTAGAAAGCTTTCATGCTGAGTGCTAAAAAAGGAAAATAGATGTACCTTTGATTAAGGAAGGCTGTTAGAATAGGAAGAAAATGCTTCATTCAGAATAGAAATCTAGTTTTCAGAATATGAGTAACATTTTTAATAAAAACTATTCTTCTCAAGCTTCCAGTACAAATATTCATAATTTGTAAAATTAGATATGAATAAAGTTGTTAATTTTCACCTGGTTTTCATCACCCATAAATGCCACAGGCTTTACCTGTGGAGTAGCAGCACTTAGAAAGAGCTTATCTGCTGAAACTTAACTTTTCTTTTTAAAAATACATTACTTGTGAGATTTGAGATAAATTTAAAGCTCTTCCAGACAGCTCAAAGTCTCAGATTTTATTGATCTATTTTTCCATAAGAACAAAGAATCCTATAAAAAGTTTTCAATTTCTCTCTAATATGGACTATAAGAGTGCATTTTGATCCCTTTCAGTAACTGCAAGCCTTCTGGACGAGCTTTAGTTTTGAAAACTAGTGATCAGTTACAGCAAGAGGGTTCATGTAGCTGGGCCGTACATGTTTGTGTATGCTTAGCAGACACATGTTAAGAATCATTCATGCCAGTGTGCTTTCTGTCTAACACATATGAACCATCTTTTAAAAATTTGTTTACAAAACCAGTATTTGGATTATTCCTGATTAGCAGCGTTTGAGTCTGTAAGACACACTTTTCAATAGAGCGTGTAATCTTTACTTAGTGATTACTTCTACACTGGGCCTTTAGGGAGTCATACTTTTATATTCTGTCCATGAAGAGAAAACCAGGAAATGCCTAGCATTGCATATATTCCATGTTATCCTTTGTTTTCTAACTTAAATTATAAATAAGGTACAAATGAGACAAGGGGAAGAAACCTGTATGTCTGACATCTTGCTGTAAAGGAAGAGAGAGAAAGAAACAGTACCTAGAACTGTTATTGGTAATAGTCTAGATGTTACCATGCTCTGGGCAGTGGCCATACCACTATACAAATATCTGTGTAGTAATATATGTGCTAGACTTATGTAGACATTAGAAACATTGGAATTGGATTATGAAGACATACAAAATTAAAAATTCCCAAATTAAAAACATAAAACCATTATATTATTAATGGGTTACTAAACCTGCTTCTGTAAATTATTTTCCATTTTCTTTGTTCATTTAAAATTTAATGTGTGAACATTTTCTGTTTGGTGCTTAGGGTAGCATTTCATTTTTTATAAAAAGTACCAATATGTTAACATTTTTCAACCTGCATTAAATTTTAATGTATTTGGTTTTTTTTTTAGATTATGCAGGTAACATCCAAAGCTGCACAACATGGCCAAGTTATTAGAAATTAAGGAAGAATTCTAACACTCATGTTAATAATAATGTTTTGTCTTTAACTTTGCCTGGATGAAATAATAGTTATAAAAGAATGAGAAGAAGAACTGTCATATAAAGTATTGTTTGACTCCAAATAAACTTTTCCTGCCTACCAGTCTCATAGGAGCAGTTCAGCAACTCATCCAACTGCACAACTCCTGAGGAATCAAACAAATGCATTATAACACATGTTTTAACATGTCAGCAGTCTCAGAGTGTGGAAAGATAGCATCAGTAGCATAAATTCTAACATGCTTTTGACACTTAAGATGACAAGGAGAAAAAGATGGTACAATATTTATTATTTCTTTTATAAGCAGTTCTTTTTGAAAATGGAAAATGCAAATCATCCTTGAGAGAGTTTTTATAATAAGAGTTATTTTCTTTTTTTTCAGGTGCATAATTTTAACTTTTTCCTTTGCTCTGTCAGTGGATGTGACTTTAGATTTAAAGCTGTTTTAAGGAGGGATTTGGATAATACCCATTGCTTTAGAAGGAATACTACCTCTTCCCACCCTTTTTTGTGTGCAATCCAACAATATATGGAAGAGTGTCGCTGATTACATGGTCAAGGAGAAGCAACAGCTCTCCTGCCTTTGCTAGGAGAATATTCTTATTATGTAAGTTAGTTCATTGTATAGATTATCAAACATTTTCCAGGGCTGAGGGTCATAGAGATCAGTGCTTAACTTCTTATTTAAGGAAATGAATATTCCAGCATAAGTAAAATATTTTTTTTTAAGTGATTCTCAAATACTCGCTCTCCAACGTTTGTCCTGGGGAATGGGAGAACTAGCTCAGCTTGAAGAGGAAGCAGTACAATCCTCACTCTGTCTTAAACTGAACTCTAATTGTTTTTGTTTTCTAAAATGTAACATTGGTTTATCTCTTCTTCTTTCAGAAACTTGCAGAGTTTAATTGTCTCTCTGAGTAACTTCTGCTCAATGACTCAAAGTGTCACTTAGTGGTCTTGTACGTCTCCTATCTATTAAAATATTGCTTCTGCCAAGACAGATAACTGTGCTAATACAAAATTCCCCATGAAAGCAGAAAAAGGGAGACAAAAAGCAAGGACAAGGGCTTTTTCAATATTCACCACTTTCTCCCTGTTATTATCTTTGAGAAATTAGCAAATGCCTTCTGAAGGATCTAGTTCCTGTTGTTTTTTGAAACCAGGCTTTAGCTCTGAAAATCCTTATAATTCAGGACATGATACTTAAAAGTTGTCACTCTAAAGCATCTTACAGTGCTTCAGTAAAAGTCTTGGGGTCACTCTCTGCTTCTGTAGACTTTTCGTTGTTGGTATCACCACTTGTTACGGAACCCTCACAATATGACTCTTGCTGCCTCTTCCTCCTGCTGCTTCAGAGCCTAGTCTGTTTTGCATTCTTCCATGACCCTTTTCCTTTTTCACTGATAACATCTACTCTCATTAGGCTTTAGCTTTCTTCTTTGCATGTTGAAAGAAATAAAACCTATCATATATTTGAAATTTATTTTGTTTGGGCAGAAGTGAGAAGGAACACACATAAAGCTACAGTGAATAAAAATAAGAACATCTTGTGATCACTTGAATTTTATGTGAAAAGTAGGACTAAAATGGTCTTTTAGACTGAGCCCAGGATAGAATCAAATTTATTTATGTAATTCCTGATATTCATTTGTCAAATTACTGTTTACAATGAAGATTGTGCAGCCTTCTGGAGCAATGATTTTCTATGCCCTATTACGGACAGGGTCTTCCAAAGAGTAAGGCAAAAGGGTTACCTCAGAGAACTGGCCATCTTTCTAGTTACTCAAATACATAGTTGTGAATACTTCTGGATGGTTTTATCCTTTGCCAGATGAATTATGGAGAACATATGCAATATTTTGCTTCAGTATCAGCATCACATGAGAACATGAGAATATTAGTTTGACAGCTGAAATCAGTTCAAAAACAAAGACAACTTTGTGAAGTGGATGTTCAGAACAATGCTGCCTAATTAACATTCTGCTTATTTGAAGAGATAACACATAATCAGCTATTTTGCATGAAAAAATGCAAGTCAGATGGTGATTTATCAAAAGAATAAAATGAATATTTACTGCAGCAACCACTGAACTGTATGATAAATACTATCTCGTAAGACCTGGGAGGAAGAACACTCATAAGAAACACTGTTCACTAGTACATGTTTTTTCTCAGTTCTGGGAAATCCCCAAAATGTATATTGACAAATGCATACTATACTCTTTTCCCTCCTAGTTATGTTTTTGTAGCTGGCCAGTAAAGAAGATGTTCATGTTGTGGGAATGAAACACGAAACAGACTTCATTCTTAATTATTAAATAATAATACTTCTGCACAGTGTTTGTTACCAATTTGTTACTGTTTTATAAACACTCAAATTTAAGCACAGAAGTGTCTGCAAAATAGTGGCCTGTGGGTTTTTTTTCTTTTTTCTTTTTTCTTTTCTCTTTTCTCTTTTCTCTTTTCTCTTTTCTTTTCTTTTCTTTTCTTTTCTTTTCTTTTCTTTTCTTTTCTTTTCTTTTCTTTTCTTTTCTTTTCTTTTCTTTTCTTTTCTTTTCTTTTCTTTTCTTTTCTTTTCTTTTCTTTTCTTTTCTTTTCTTTTCTTTTCTTTTCTTTTCTCTTTATCTTTTCTCTTTTCCCTTTCCTTTCCTTTCCTTTCCTTTCCTTTCCTTTCCTTTCCTTTCCTTTCCTTTCCTTTCCTTTCCTTTCCTTTCCTTTCCTTTCCTTTCCTTTCCTTTCCTTTCCTTTCCTTTCCTTTCCTTTCCTTTCCTTTCCTTTCCTTTCCTTTCCTTTCCTTTCCTTTCCTTTCCTTTCCTTTCCTTTCCTTTCCTTTCCTTTCCTTTCCTTTCCTTTCCTTTCCTTTCCTTTCCTTTCCTTTCCTTTCCTTTCCTTTCCTTTCCTTTCCTTTCCTTTCCTTTCCTTTCCTTTCTTTTTTCTTCCTAGGGAATTATCCCTTCTAACTGATGTTTTTCTCTATATATGTTCCATGGCTCATTCCTGTTCCAAGATATCCTTCTATACAAAGCAATTGCAAGACCTTTCATAAGTAACTAGCAAACAATTTACATACAAACATGGAAGAAAAAGTTACAAATATGCAGTTTTGTGGTGTCCCTTTTACAGTGACACTGTTGTATAAAAGGGAGTAAAACTAGAGGACTCGACTCAGGTTCTACTTATTGGAACATGAAAGACGTGATGCATGAAGCATTAGTGCTTGACTGTGATAGCTCCTCACTGAGGGCTGTGGGATACAGAGAGCTGAAACAAGGGTCAAGTCAGGAGACCTGAGATTACTACCAAAGTTAGCCAAGCCCAGAACCAGGAAATGTGAAGGAAACATCAAGATGCTTTGGGTAATTGATCAGGTCGCATGCTGAAGAAGGTTTGGGGGAATTATGTTTTAGCATGTTTGGTTATGTCTCAGCATCCAGTAGTTGAACTGATGAAGTGCCAGATAATGGGCAAATGAAAATGAATACCAGCTTGCATTATTTTAGCATGGAATTCCCTGCTAGCTGCAAGACAATCATAATCACCTTGTGTTACTTAACTCCCAGTTTGCCTACTTAAGAAGTGATTATTGATTCTCATGCTGATGCTGTATAATGTCAGGTCTTTATTTTGTAACTTATTTCTGATAAAGCCAAACATGGCTGCCTGCAGAAACATCACTGCTCCATAAAGACTGCAGAATTGGGCCATATATGAAAACAGAACTTTTTTCTTTTCAAATAATCAATCAATCAAAGAAACAAACAGGAATAATCAGTTAAGAACTAGGTCCATAAAAAATCGTTTGGTAGTAGGAGCCCTAAAGTAAATGGCTCACCCTTCAACTAAAAACAGTAAATGTAGATTGAATCAGTGCCCACAGCTAAATGCACATGGACATAAAGCTTATGCTAGCCACAAAATGCAGAGGAGAAAAGCAGACCCATGCTGCTCAAGGATGACTTGGTAATGGTGCAAATGCCTTTCTCTTGCTAGACTTTTCTCCTAGCCAGTAGACTATCCTGCCTCCAAAATAAAAAAAAAAAAAAAAAAACAAAAACAGGAGAAAAAAAATGTTTTGGGGGACACTCTATTGGGTCTTTGGTGTAAATTAGATCCCTTGACAACTGAATTTTATCCTACTGCTGATTCATTATTAAATTCTGACCCATATAACTTACCCACTATTTTCCCCTTATTATTGGTAGAACAATAAATTACATCAGGTCTTCTCTTGCCAGCTTCACATTCAATACTAGGTCACTTGTACTGGCTCTTCTGTTGAACAGATGTTGAATGGATCAACGATTTCAGCCCTTTTCTACCTTTATTAGCAAAGGAACAGTGATTTTACAGTAGTAGAAATACCTTTTACTATTCTGTATTGAAGACTAGGGCAGGTCACAATCCAGTCTTTAATAAAGAGGCCTTATAGCCATATTAAATGACCACTTGCAGAATAGCAGAAATAATTTTTCTGTATTTGTAAATACAAGTACTATTTAAATACTTCCCATTTACTTTCAAACACTCGTTCGCTAATGTCTAATAGAGATCATCATAGTTCAGAACTAAATTATTCATTTGCTTTGATTTTTACATAGGAAGGACACATTACTTACGCACATTCACTACAGCATAAAATGAAACATTTCCATTTCTCTGCAAGTTTAATGTGCAGTGTAAGTTAAGCTATCACCTAAATCGTCTCTAGTATCCTACAACATGACTTAAGGACTCTGAATATTCAGCAGTACTGGCAAACTTTAGGCAAGGAATTAACCCATTAGGAGGCTAATTCTACTAAACAAAATGGTGCTGAACACTGATATTTTATTTTACCACCCATTTTCTGGAGTCCAGCTGTTTTGTAGAGTTTTGAGAGGGCAATGGACAATAGTATTGCAGAGAATATGAAGACCTTGTGCCCAGTGGGATAACAGTCAAGCCAGCACTCCTATGTAACATGTAGACTCTAGATTTAGTGTTCTGCATTTTGTCTTCATGAGAACCTGTCAGTACCTAAAGGCCTAAATGAAGCCAGTAAATGAAACAGAATGTTGTCTGCAAATGTGTTTGCAATTTATTCAGCAATATTCCTTTAGAATTCCTTTAGTATTCCATGTAAACAGACATTCCATGTCTGTAGGGCTCAGTGAGACTAATTATTGGCAGCATAGAGGGTGCGAGGACATGGTCTGCTTTTACAGAGGTTATCAGAAGCAATGGAGTTAACATGAACTTAACATACAGTGGTTATCCTGGGTCAGAACAAGTATCCATGGAGCAAAGTGCATGGCCTAACAGTAGCCTAAAGGAACTGCAGTAACAGGTAACACTACAAGTAGCAATACAACTAGAACGTGACCTTAGTAGTCAAAGGAAGGTAGTCACTACCTTCCTTTGGAAGTCATCTCTCACTTCAGTTTGTGGCTAGAAGCTTCTTCAGGAAAATGCTACTTTGGCAATTCTGTGTATATTGGATACCATAGGTTTCAGTTAAATGCCAAAAGAGGTATGGGGCTTGTATGCTAGTGCTGGTCAAAGTAGGTCTTGATTGTTTCATAGTATCTGTGTGATGTAATTCTTGACTAGATACATTTCACAACTTTTCAGGAGTTCCCGAACAGTTATAAATGAAGGCATGTTCCTAAGTAATTAGTTAGGTTAATATGTTCAAAAGCAGAAGCTAGAATGAAACAATACATGAAATCCTAACTATTTCTTCTCTGGATATCAAGTGTTAAATAGTGAAAGTGACTTGACTATGATCTACATTCACAGACATGGTAGTCAGGTCTTGGAAAGTACTGAGAATTATTTTTTCATGTTTTCACAGTGTAAATAAATGGGTAAGTTACTGGATAATAAGTTGCTGTAATTAGTGGAAAGTGCCAGTATTTGCTAGAACTGATTGTATTTGCTAAAACTGAATGTTCAGCATCTTTTCTGAATGCCCATATAGGCTTTTTGCCTTTGAAGGAAGTGAAAGAAATTACTTGAAATATATGCTAAAAGAACTAATGAACTCAGAGTGAAAGCATATGGCAGAAGATTGAGAAAAGTATTTTAATCATTATGTTAAATTTCTGGTTGCCTAACTATTCCATATCAAAAGCAACACACCAACCAAAAAACAACCCTGAATGGATCTGTTCTTTTACTTTCTGCCATGGGAAAAATACAAATACTTTTACGTGCGCCTGTAGGAGAGATGTGAGTGTGGGGAACTGATGTAATATTGCGTTACATAACTGTTAACAATATTTCCCCAAAATCTATGGAAAAATGGGCATCATAAAAATGGGCTACTATAAATTAAATGAGAGGAAGATAAAGAAGCTTGAATTTGCAATCATATGGAAAAGTAGAAGTAATGATGTTATCTAAAAAAATGAATAAGTTTCTCTTTTGGTGAATACCTTTGCTGAATATAATCTGATTTAAGTGAGTGAGAGCTTAGATACAAATGCAGCCAGAGATTGTTGAAATGTCTTTGATAGAATTATTCCTTTAGGAAAATGTCACTCTCAACTAATAAAAATATTCCTAAAGTATTTTTAAAGTACTTTCCTAAATTTTGCTAGGGAAAAAGAATTCAAGTAATAACTTTAAAATTATATTTTGATACTGTCTTTTGGTCTTTGATTTTGAAACCACTACTTAAAAAAAAAACCAAAAAATTGCTGTGCTCTGAACTTTAAAAAAAGGCAGTTCAAAATGTGTTCATTTTTTTCCACCTACAAAAAAGAAATTTGTTTTTTGCTTTTTTTTTTAAATCCTAAGCAAAACTGAAAAGCTATCTTTTTCCTACAATACTGAATCAAACAGATAATACTGTAGATCATCCAGTTTGTTTGTCAGAAATAAAGACAACTAAAATACTTTTTTTCTTCTTCTTATAAACTCTTTTAAAGCAAAATAAGTCACCTGGAAGTGTCTATGCCTTATTCCCACCATGTGACTGATTTGTGAAAATCATATTTGGTGACATTTATATTCTTCTAAAAAATCTAGACCAGTAGTCCTTATCAAATTAGAAGAAAAGATGGAGGATTTAATTATGACTAATGAAGTAATATCTACCAAAAGTTTATTTTTTGTTCCGCAGCACAGAATAGTCTATATACAATGAACCAGTGCAGTTCCTTTATAAAATGCCAGACTAGAAGGCTCAGACTGAGAGGTTTCACATCCTCCTTTACACACTGTCTTCTTCTGCACAAATCTGCATGCCAGTTTACTCTGTGGAGCAAGGTGACATAGTAGATTATTGTATCTGGTACTAAAAAGCATCCATGGTTTATACAGCGTGAGAAATGAAGCAGAATCTTCCTTACAGCAAAGGATTACCAATTCACAGTTCACTGTCGGTCTGTATGGTCACTGCCACAAATTGTTCCCATAAAGTTGTTACCTCATCACATGTAACTTTGTAATACCACTTTGGACTAGAGAAGTTTTTGCTCCATTTTTCAGCTAAGGAGTTAAGTTACAAAGAGAATAAGTGATTCAACTTCTATTAGGAAGTAAATCAGTCTTGGTAGAATTTCTCTCACTGGGATAGACAGGTATTTCTCAGAAATGTTACAAATCTCTCTGCTCTTGCCATGGGATGGTAAATTAGACACTTCACAGTTTCCTTGTTTGTTAAGAAAAAGCCTTAAAAAATAAAAATCAGATCTCAACAGCACATCAATGGAAAATGTGAGTATAATCTTTTCTGGAACACCTGGAACATCTCCCTTTAGCTATTGCTCATCTTTTAATCTGACTTAGAGCTTCAAAATAAGCAAAATTTTAACAAAATAGTCTCAGAGATTTTGTTAAGGATAAACAAAGGGAAGCAGTTTATCAATTTCTCCTTACGGCAGTAGAGAGTTTACTGACTTCTGTATTTATCTTTACATTATTTACTGGCAAGGGTAAAATAGAGTTGCATGTGCTTCAATATTTTAAGCTAAGCAAAAATGGTTTTGGTCCAGGTTTCTCTATATCAAATGTAAAACTCAGGAAAAAAATTGTGTTCTCACAATTTTCCAAGAAATTAATTTCTGCTAACCTGTGCTGCTCTCACCTCATCAATGAGCAATTTCAACTGAAAAAAAAAAAATTATGTGAGAAATTTACTAGCAGTTTATAAGAGGATGGGAAAGGGATGTCAAGGTGCATTTCAGATTTAATCATGGAAGAGCACTGCAGCTGCAATTGTGGAACATGTTCAGTATTTCTTTCAGTATATGTTACAACAGCCCCCTGTAAATTAATTTAAGCAAGAATCTTGCCTTACAAAACAAAAGATGCACCAACAGTTTCATGATCATTAGGTGCATATTGTCATTCAAGTTGTTAAAATATTTTTCTGGAGGAAATTTTGAAACATAGTATACATATGTTAGACATATGTTAGACATATTATTAACATTTTGGTTAAGAATTAGCCATGACTAATAAAAAATGTCTTTGTTATTTTTAAAAGTATTTCAAATAGACCACCTTCTTTTAATGCTTTTTGAATTATTCATCCTATGTTCGGAATAGAACACTTCATCAGCATCAAACATTAGAACAACATCTCAGTAACCCAATGAAATCAACAAACTCTCCAGTAGGGTGTACAACCCATATTCTACTGAATGTTTCAAGACAGAAGTTGGAACTCTGCTGCTTTGGATAAGTAGTATTTTCCCCATATTTGCTATCTATATAATTTTTGATCTTGAGGACTTATATGTTTTATTTCCAATATTGCAGAATGTTTTCCATGTAATTCAGCAGCAACAGCAAAAAATAGGCATCGGTCTCAGAGGTTCATTGACAAATTAACACTTTTACCTGTTTTTGAAAATGGTAAAATTGGTCCACAAGTTTTGACATGTGTGGTGGGTTGACCTTGGCTGGCCATCAGGTGCCCACTAAGCTGCTCTCTCACTCCCTCTTCTCCACTCTCCAGCAAGACTGTGGAGAAAATATGATAAAAAACTCATGGGTTGAGATAAGGACCAGGATATTGCTTACGAATTACCGTAACGGGCAAAACAGACTTGACTTGGGCAAAATTAATTTAATTTATTGCCAATTAATAACAAAGTAGGATAGTGAATAATAAAAACAAAACTACAAACACCTTCCCCACACTCCCGCTTCTTCCCAGGTTCAACTTCACTCCTGATTCCTTTACTTTCTCCCACCCCGATCGCTGTAGGGAATAGGGAATGGGGGTTGCAGTCAGCTCATAACACTTAGAAACAAATTTTAGAACGCTTAGAAACAGTTTTCCTTCCTCCTCATGCTGTTCCCCTGCTCCAGCATGGGGTCTCTCCCATGGGATACAGTTCTTCACGAACTGCTCCAACATGGGTCCTTTCAACGGGGTGCAATCCTTCAGGAAGAAGACTGCTCCACTGTGGCTACACTGTGGGCCACAGCTCCTGCCAGGAGCCTGCTTCTGCATGGGCCCTCCACGGGCTGCAGCTTCCTTCAGGGCATGTCCACCTGCTGTGGTGTGGGGTCCTCCATGGGCTGCAGGGAGACGGTTTGTTTTCACCAAGGGCTACAGGGTTATCTCTGCTCCAGTGCCTACAGCACCTCCTCCCCCTCCTTGGTGTCTGCAGGGCTGTTTCTCTCACGTTTTCTCA
The DNA here is from genome assembly GCF_035582795.1 of Mycteria americana. Taxonomy (NCBI): domain Eukaryota; kingdom Metazoa; phylum Chordata; class Aves; order Ciconiiformes; family Ciconiidae; genus Mycteria; species Mycteria americana. Next base: position 60,418,365 of record NC_134396.1, read on the forward strand.
TTGCTCTCTCCCAGCTGCTTTTGCACAGCATTTTTTACCCTTTCTTAAAAATGTTATCACAGAGGCACCATCAGTGTAACTGATGGGCTCAGCTTTGGCCAGTGGTGGGTCCATCTTGGAGCTGGCTGGAACTGGCTCTGTCTGACACAGGGGCAGCCCCTGACCTCTCTCAGAAAGCTACCCTTGAAGCTCCTCCTCTGTCCCCAATACCAAAACCTTGCCACATAAACCCAATACAACATGTTAAGTTTTGGGGTTTTTTTGTTTTGTTTTGGTTTTTTTTTTTAAGTGTCTAGGTGATTTTTTCCATAGTGATTTAAAAAAAAAAACCCACCAGTGTTAGGATCTGTTATTGTTGTTAGAGAGTTGTGTTGATGTTACATTAACCTGATGGTGGAAGGAGCTTTTCAAGAGGAAGGTTTTGTGGCTCCTATTTTCCTTGCACTATAAATCTGTGGAACTGAAGGTGCTTTGTTTCTCAGGAGAGCTTTCTTCAGTTTAATTCTTCAAATGTTTGTAAAGGCTAGTGATTCATTGCTTAAAATTTGATCTTTGATGTAAACAGGGCTTGGTGTAGTAATTGCTTTGAAGTTTAGGTCTGAGGTTTCAAGCTGACATCTGACTCTCAGAGCGGATAGAAGGTGTTGAGCACAGCTTGGTGTGTGTATGGGAAGCCTGTGCCAGGGAGCCAGCAGGCAGGCACACTTAATTGGAGCAACTGAGCCTAGAAATGACTCATTCAAGAGTTACTGTAATTGTTAAGGAGAAACAAAATGGAAAAACAACTTTTCTAACAAAATGAAAAAAAAAGGTGTTTGTAAATATTGAAGTGACTTAGCCAATTTTAATGAAGAAAACATTTAGACACCTTAACTATCTAAGACTTCAGATTACTATCTAATTTTAACTAGGACTCTGAAGCTTCATTCAGTTTTGATTAATGTAGCCTTTATGTCTGATGCAGAATATATGGAAGATCTCCTTTCACACCTACTAGCTGCATTGTATCCAAGAGCTTTTCCTTATAGACTGTCTGACACCTTAATTTTAGTAATAGCTTTCACTGAAAAACAGTACATGTAGCTGGGCATCATCAGCAAACCATCAACAGCTGGGATTGTGATGAGTTACCATCTTTTCCAATGACTATTGAACTATATTCCAATGACTGAACAAAAAAATAAGACAGCAGGTAGAAGCAGGCAGTTGTCTTTAGAGGAGGACAAAGTATAGCCATCGTCATTCCTGTAGCTTTAGCAGACCAAAATACTTGGAACCATTTTGATGTTGAATGTTCCATGTTAAATCCCATATGTGTGTATGTCAGCAGTGCATTGTATATTACAGCTTCAGGGAGTGTGACGGTGTGCTTCCCCCTCCCCTGGCCTTTATCTCCTGTAACTTGCTCAAGTGATAACTCTCAGTGATGGTCGTAATGGATGCATCTGGTCATGATGGCTGCATCTGGCTGAAAGTGGATTCGGGAGACAGATAACACCACAATACCCAAGGGTTATTGTGCAATGTACCCACCTAACCACAGTGAAGAAACTAAAATCTGTGGTCGGTATGGACATATGACTGTGAGTCAATCATCTTACCCCCATAAATAGTGAGCAGCCCAAGAGCCCTTCGAGCTCTCCTGCACAGGGGTGGGCTGCATGCCAGGATCTCCCCTTGAGCAGGGACACCTCTCAAGGTTACTGCTCGAGGTTGAGAGATTCCTTGCTGCAACAGATCCTCAGTAAGTGACTAACAGCATGCTAAACTTTGAGGCTAAGTGATATAAAGGATTGATTGCACGTATATAATCCTTTAGACATAAACGGTTGACCAAGTCTGGTACTAGGATGGGATCTAGCCACACCTAGACTCCTCTCCGAGAAGGCATTTAGAAAGTAAGGGAGTCCTTTTTTGAACCTCATGATTCAATGGGAGGCTTTTCCTGACAGTTTTGTCTGACCCTGTCCTCTACGCAATAAATAATCAAGTGTAACTTGCCATAGAATCTTGTTAAATCACTGTCTCATTGAACTTTGTTAGCTACCTGTTCTATATCAATAAAGTATATTTTTGCTTCTCTCTTACGAGTGAAGTGCATTCTCACCCCATCCGCGACAGGGAGACCTGTGTGCAGTTACAAGAGGAAAGATTTCTCAATACTTCTTGAGCAGGTGTTGTCCTGGGGACTGGTGTGAAATCGCTGTGAGTTGTGAAATGCTTGAGACAATGGTTTATTATCAATTTTTTTTCATTATTTACACAGGTTTGAGGTTGGTTTGGTTGGGTGTGGTGTGTCTGGTTTTTTGTTGTTGTTTTTTTTTTTTTTTTCCCCTCAATACTGGTACTAAGAAAATAGGAAGAAATTAGAAATGCAATTTTTTTTCACTTCTAGTTGAATACTTCTAGCCGATGCATTGTATGTTTGGCTATCAGTTGTTCCTTTGTATTGCATTCCCTGGTAAATCCCTTCTGCTCCATTGGTGTGTGCTGTAGAGCAGCTTTCTTGTCTGGAGTAAAGCTGCCAATCTGAATCCAGCTCACTGTCAGCATTTGGAAGGACAGAGGTTTATGTTTTCTTACAATTCCTTTTAAAATAGATAAAAATGAATTATTAACAGATTACAGTCAATCTGTCATAAAAAGATAAATTCTTAACACTTCATAGTCAGAAATCTTTGTTTAAGTATCAAGTTAATTTTTACAGTTTGTTTGTAACTGAACATGAAAAAACGGACAGCAATATTTACTTTCTGGTTTCCACATTACACCTATAGTTTTAAACACTATACCGAAAAAAATAGTTCATGCACCTCTGGGTTATTTTACCATTCTGGCTACAGTGGTAGTGAGTGATTAGTCAAGTAAACACAGCCCTGTCAGCTCCTATACAAGATACAAGACAACCACAGTAAATTTGTTACAATAGGGTTGTATACTCTGGGTTTGTTGTTTTTTTTTTTTTTTTTTTTTTGTTTTGCTACTTGCTTTTACAAAGGGCTAAAATCTTTGCTGATTTTTATAGGCCAAATCTGAATTGAATTATTCAGGCAAAACTGTGCAAAGCAGCTGCTCATATTTCATAATGAAAAACACGTTTTCTACATGTTAGGTATTAAACTGGTTAACTCCCTTGCAGTCTCTGGGAAGCTGTAAATATACACTTTGAAAATTGAAGCTCTCAGTAGGTCTGAGAATGGCCAGTCCTCTCCATAGTTACTGTTTTTGTCAGAAGTGCTTGTTGATATCTGCTGTTCATGTGAAAAGTGCAGCACTGTCATGACTTGCTGTAGTCAGTCACCTACACAAGTTGTTTGAAAGCTTCCTGGATGCAACAGTTTCTTCTTGTGAAATAAGAAAGCAGACTATTTCAGCAGAATGGAGCAATTCAATAGTGGCTCAATTCAGTGTCTGGAAGGTGGGGGCGATTCTACAGTTTAGTATACCTAGAACAGGAATGGTGATAAGGTTTAAGAGGGAAATACTGATTGAAGCAAAATATTAGGTTAAAATGCAATTAAGTTCTAGGAGTTGTAGCAAAGAAAGCAGTGGGAAAACAATAATCCTGTTTAATTACGGTGTGTCAGATGCTTTATTGTGGGTGTAGTCCCAAGGATATAAGCACAGCAAGGGCTGTATCTGGAGATAGTATCTTCCATTAGGGCTTTCTTCCTAGTATTAGCTGGCATACCTAGAAGAAGTAGATTATATTTCCTGGACCCAAAAGTCCTCCTTCAGGGTTGAACTGATCACCTTGAAAGCTAGATGAAGCTCACTGAGTAGAGTTATCTGTGCACTGCCTGTTTGCATTGCCATCTACTAGTTTCTTGTAGTTCATTATACAGTTAAGGCTGAGCTGAGGACATGATGGCTTGTTCATGTCAACCACTGTGCTACAGCCTGGTTGCATAAATGCTAGCTTGGGGACTTTGAAATTTATGTCTCAATGGCATCTTGGAAGTTGGCTAAATTGACAGGTGCCAGGTGTTTATTTGTATCAGATGGCAGCTGAGTCTGGAGTAGGGTTGAATCCCGCCTTAAAGGGCCCTGAACCTATGCCTAGGTTTCTTATACAAGTTTCCCAAGCTGGCAACTTCCAAAATGAGTATTCTCAGTGTAGTAGAATCTGAATTCAGGCAAATACTGCAAGTCTGATAGTACATTTAGGCAGCTATTATTTCAGGCATAACTACAATTTAAAACACGATTGTATTTCTGTCTCTCTGTGTGTCTGTTCTCTCTTTGTGTCACAGATCTAACTGACCCTGCTTGAGCAAGGGAGCTGGACTAGGTGAAGCGAAGAGGTCCTTGCCAACCTCAACCATTCTGCGATTCTGTGTTCACACTCATGTGAATCAGACATGCTCAGGCTCCTCTAATAAACTAGCACTTCTGATAAGGTCTTCCCATCCTAGTAAGCTCATCCTGTGCATAAGATCCATCTTAATGGTGGACAGTCTTGTATGAAATATTAGAACAAGAAAAATCCAGAAGGCCTTAATTTGCAAGATAAACAGAGACCTGTTTTACAGATTTTCAGTGAGCTGACAATGCTGTACTTTGTGAATGTAGATTTTAGCTGCATGTTCTAATTAAGAGACATCTGTTCAGGTTCTTAGGGTTTTAGTGTCATAATTAAATGCTTAGTTAATATTTCAGGTTACATGAACGCAGACTTCTCAGAGCTTGAAAAACTTCTTTAAATAAGCACATCAACCACTTGTTTCAAGGGTACTGTAGATACATCTACAGATAAGAGGTTTCTTTCCCTGAGATAGGGAGGCTTGACGGATTTTGAAGTACATGTGCGGAACCTGGAGCTATAGCTGGCATATTTCCTAACAACTAACCTCTTTGCAGTTGTGACAGGTAGTGATTCCTTTGCCAGCAAGTCACTGAGTGTATAACTGGAAATGGCTTTTTGGTTTAATGACAAGGTTTAGCTATGCCAAATGATAAAAAAGGGCAAATGGTAAACCAGAAGTTTCAGGTGTAAAGTTCTTGTTAACAACAACACCATCAGAAGGCAAGACAAATGTGAAACCAATAAAACAAACACCACTCAGCAGTTACATTGATACACAACTTAAGACATTTGTAAGGAATATTACAACATTAGCAATTATTAGATGCTTAATCATTGCTAATAAGTACTTGGCAAAACAGTAAATACTTAATAATTTCTTACTGTTAAAGAGGTGTCAAATTAGCTATTTTGTTAGTTTCTGCATCACTAACAATGTATAAATGAATCTTAAAATTTGTTAATGCCCTGTTCACACAAGTGCTTTTGATAGTTACATACATCTTAGTTCCCAGTCTTTGTGAGACTTGTACAGCTGCGGTGAAAGACTGCAACATAAAACATAAAATAAACTATAACATAATGAGTGAGTTTTTGCAATTTATTTAACATCAGGCTCACTCTGTCCCAAATAATCTCAGTAACATTTTTTAATAATTGATTTTAAGTAAGAGGCTTAAGCCAAATCTCAGTGATTTGGGATAATTCTTAGTCTTAGCCTTCCATCAGATAAAGACAGCAGAGATGATAACAGAATTATTGACACACAAGCACTCCCAAAATTTAAAGCCAGAAGTAGCTCAATATACAAAAATTCATTGCACTGAAATACAGCTAACCAAATGCCACCGAATATTCTCAGTTTACCTCCAAATGATACAGAAGTTTTGAGCAGTTCTACTTGCTCATATTGGTTTGCCCTTCTATTTTTCTTGCCATGCTAGCAGGGCTGGAACTTAATCTTAGTTCAGTAAAGCTGACAATTAAATCATCAAGATACCTGATTTTTTGGGAGATGTATTTTGTGGGAAGAAATAATTTCTCTTTTATTATACCACTGATCTAGTTGGAAAAAAAAAATTGATAAGCTTTCAGATAAATGGTTTCAAGCCTGTAAGAAAAGGATACAATTTAACATTTTGACTCTTCCATAGTTTATTATCCATATCACATAATTTCTCAAAGGTAAATACACTTTTCTTTTCCTTTTCCACTCCTTTTCCTTTTCTTCTCCTTTTTTTTGAAAGGAAAACTTGCCGAAGTGCAGGTTTTAGTTTTAGGACAGGAGAAAATATAAGGGCAAATACAAATTTATTGAAAATCATCTGTAAGTTACCTTTAAATTTAATACATTCCCATCCCATCCTCCTAATACTAAAACTAAAATAATGTTTTATTTTTTTAAATATGTAGTTTCCATGCTTTTCATTATAATTCAATGAAGAAACAGCCACAAAAGCTACTTTTAGCTGGGTAATTATTAATTTTAATAGGAATCTTCCAGTTATATCTATCATGTACTTCAATAAAAATTAAATCACATAGTAGCATGAAAGTTAAACAAACAAATTCTACTCATCCAGACAACTCCTCCTCTTTACAAACAATGCAAATGTAGCAAACCTTTTGATAAAGGTTATCCCAAATTACAGAAATTCAGCGTTCAAAGTTCATACAGCAGATTATAGAAGGAAAACTGTTGTTGGTAATTGTCTGGCCTATCCCCTAAATAATAATTGCACTCCTTTCTTGTAACACAAAAATCACAGCAGCAGCAGTGATGGTGTCCAAACCCTGGCCCTGCAGAGGGCTGAAAAATTTCCTGTCCAGTAATAGCACTTGGTATTTTAGTCATTTTATAATAGTAATGGTTGCTCCACATCTGTGTACAGTCAGTTATTTTAGTCACTTTATGAAATAACTAGTTTTGTAACTACATGTGCTCTCCTTGAAATCTGCATACTAACTGTTGATTCTGATGTTTAGGATAGGTTACCATTACAAACTTCGGGGGGGGGGGGAAGAAAATAAGTCTCTGAAACATCTTGTTCTATCACTTTTTGCAACAAGAAATGTCAAAGTATACATTAATTTTATTAGGACAATATTTTTTCATTTACCTTAATTTTCCCATATATTAATTTAAATAAGTAACCAGCGATTTGTTTAGAAAGTTAATGAGTAAACCAGAGAAAATTGTCTGTGTTCAATAGCTTAAGGATACTGTAAGGATACAGAAAACTCCTGAGAACCCTATTCTAAACCAATTTGTTTCCGAATTTCTAAGTCTCAGTGTGGCTATTGTTTTTTATTTCTTTAATATTAATTTTGGCCTGTGAGTGTATATGGGAGAGTTTGCTGTATTTTCTATGTTTTGTAGAGTGTGTACAAAAGAAGTTATGAGGACTAGAAAAAAGCAATAAAATGCCAGCCAGAAGGAGGGGAAAGGTAAATTTATCCAGGGTTCTTTTATAATCTAGGTACAGCATGAGGGCTTACATCTTAAACCGCTATAAAATGATTAGCATCACTTCTTTTAGAAAGCAATACTTAGTTATGTAAATTGAAAAAATCTTAGAAGACTTTGGAAAAATCAGGAGCTATTGGATTGTAACATAGAATTAAAGACAAACCTCGGACCCTGAGAGATCTAAGCATCCCTCATCTGTTCTCAGTCTAGCTTTGCATTTTTTGTTACTTAGGTAAATTGGAAATACAGTGACTGCATCTGGAGGTCTTGTTGAAGTAAATTAAGCTGATATTCTGGTCTGTACTGTTGGTTCTTTGCAAAGCCAGAAAAGTCTTTACAGCTGGGACACAAATAATGTGTATTAAAATTATTGTCCTTTGACTGAAAAAGATCTAAGCAGAAACAAGCTGTTGTCTGTTTTCTACTGTTATGAAATACTTTCTCCGCTCCATTGCTTGAGGTCACTGCACATTACAGTACTATTTCTCAGCAAGTATGTTGAGATAAACTGGCAAATTAATATTAATTATCTCTCAAGATATTTCAAGATCTGTGGTAGTATTCTTGGTAATAATATGAAATGAGAAGCATTAAAAATATTACTAGAACGCTCTGCATGGTGAGAACTGTTTATATTTGTATACAGTTAGCAAATACAGTATTTGTTCTGTACACAAGAGTGATAAGAAATGCAACAGGCTCTCAAAAATGATTGATAACAGCAAAGAGCACTGAAAAGAAAATACGAAAAATTTTATTCTAAAGTTCATGCAGAAGGCAGATCATTAGGACATATACTTTGAGATGAGTTAATCATCTGCTGATGAACACCGTCTTGGGGTTCCAGTAATTTATCAAATAATATAAGAAATAGCTGAGAATATAGACAGATGTTTAGCATAGAAATGACGGGAAGAGGACTAAGACAACTATTACTAGAGGTGTGCAGCAAAGCTGGCTAATCATACTTGTTTGTTTATGTCTTTTTATCTTTATTTTCTTTATTGTCTTTATTGTTACTGTTGTTTTTGCTGTTGCTTGTGTGGGATACTTTGGTTTTTAAGAGTACAGAAGAAAGGGACTGTTTTACTGCACATTTGTGTTTAGACCAGTATGCTTGAATGTTCCTTTGATGTAAATAAATGATCAGTAGTGTGTAAAAAATGAACAATGATATCTGGTACACATGATAGCTGAAGCAGAGATGCTAGATGATGACTACTAAAGTCAGCTGTTTTGGTTGATGTCTTTCTGTTATCTGTTCTAAAAAATGCCTTTTCTGGATTTGGAGTAGAAACAAATAGGCCTTTGAATTTATCAAAATAATCATCAATGCATTTTAAAATACGAGGATCAGCCTTTTGTAAGAGTATTAGGAATTCATTTTAAAAGCTTTATGTGGCAGCACTATCTACTTCCAAAATGATTAACACAACTGACAGTTCCAATTTTGAAGTTTTAAATGTCAAAACACTGAGACCTAGAGTGCTTGATAAAAATAAGCTCATATAGCTTCTGATAATTATATTTCACATTATTGCTTTAGCCAGTATATTGGTACTCTATCATAATGACAGACAGAATTCTATTAAAAGTTTGAAAAAGGTATATTGTTGATGTAGTTGAAGGCTTGCTTTGATATAAGCTCCTCTTACCCCCACCTCAAATGCAAGTTCAACAAAAAACTCTTTATAAATAATTGGTGTGTAGGTCAATCCAGAGATAAATCTGATTATAAGATCACCATTTGAAGAATAATTGATTCTAACTTAAGCATGAGAGCTTCAGAACATTTGAAAGGAAGAATTGTTTAAGCCATAATCGCATAAGTTTTATCCATACAAGTGATGTTGGATGCCCTTTTTATTTCAAAGCTTAAGTCAGCTCAATTGAGAATTTTAAAACTGTTTAGGGATTATTCTGCATGGTGAGGAAGGAATAACACTAGATATTAAATAGGCGGCTGGTTACTTAGGTGGCTGTCTCCAGCCCTTATACATTGTGCTTGTGCTGTACTAGAACAGGATGAAAGGAAGTAGGCAGAAGTAGGGAGAAGTCTACTAACCCTATTACATGGTGAAGCAGTCCAGGTTGTATATGGATGTTGAGTGCAACTTTGACACCTAAGAAGATAAAATGGATTTCAAGATGGTCTTTCACCAGATTTTGCATTGGATGGTGCTGTCTTGTAAGAGAAAATGTGCTTGACTGCCTGAAGAACAAACCCCTTGGGGCTAAGAAAGGGAAAACCAGCTTATGTGGGCACTCAACAATGATTGTAAAGGATGAGGACAATACAAATGCTTCTATTCCTCCTTATCTATATGTCAGACTTTGTTAACAATTAGTTATAGGGACACGTGTTCATTGTGTTTATTTTTATAAATCAATGTAGGATGTTGCAGTACTCAAAATATATGTGCATCATCTTATGAAAAAATAATATTTTTAAACCACTTCAGTTTTTAAACTGTAAAAATTTCCCACTGTTTTCAATCTAGTTAACTCCCATGCTTTAGAGCCCTTCTCAGATAGTGCTGCATGGGACACCTTCCTTTTGTATGAGAGTCTCATTCTTTCTAAATGTCCTCTGCTGCTCAAAATTAATAGCATACTGCCTCTGAGTTTGTGGATTTATCACCCAATTTATCTTTCCTTTTACAATCCAAACAAAATGACTAAATGAAATGGGCTGATTAAAAAAAAAACAAAAAGCAAACAAATCCCCAAGATGCAGTTCATATATTATGATACATTTTAACCAAATGACATTATTTTTGTAGAATATCCTACTATTAGATAGAACTAGTTAAAACAGAAGATGAATCTCATTTTTCAGGAGGGAGCAGGTAGGAAAGCACCTTGCAAAACAAAAGCACCCAATTAAAAAAACCACTCTACACTAGAGCACACATTTAGTGTAAAACATCTTTCTCTTTCAGACTGAAATAGGCATTTATCATGTTGAGTAATAGCAGTGAAAATAGAACAGCATTCATCCATGTCACAAAAATAACATATCTCTCCAATTGTTAATGTGATCATCACTGTGGAAAAAGTATCTGTGAAAGCAAATACTTTTTAGTCATACCACATCACAGAAGGAGGTTGCCTGGGCTTTGCCCTACAACAGAATGTTTCATCATTTTGGAGCTAGGACGTAGGACTAAAACATTATGAAGAAGTTACAGGAGATCTTAGAATTAGGAGGAAGGCTTTCAAAGTCAAATTTTTGTACTCCTTTTCTCAGAGTGAGGAATAGTCTGAAAAGAAAATGTAAAGACAGTGAGTTGCTTGGAAACTGCAGCCAATATATAAAGTCATCCACAGTCAACTATCTCTTTTAATTGCATTTTAGGAAATCAGCTGTAGTTTTCACTCAGCTTTGTATATGAATCCTAATGATATTTGCTGGCATATATTACTCATTGTCTCTTGATACATCCCATTAAGTTTCTCTAATTAAATGCAAGCTGTTGTTGTCCAGTGCTCACGTGAATTTACCTATGAACAATGTTGCCCTTCTGTGTCCCCATGCCCTTGTATGACTGGTGGCTAATCTTTCACGTTGTTGCTAATGAAAAGTACAGTGACTGCAAATGTGCTTTCACCATTACCATGACCTATATTGCAAATCTCCTCAGCTGAAACAAGTAAAGTTAACCAGGAACCTTGGATGAAAGTTAGCAGACAACAGTGAAATTAGCAGTTCCATGATTTCACATTATTTTTGTCTGCAGATGATACATATATGTATATTTTTTTTATGCTAAAACATATGTGAAGCCATAACAAAGGGGTGGAAAAATCTTCTAATAAATAAGGTTGGATAACTTCAAGCCTTTTTTTTTTTTACAAAGATTTTTTACAAAAATGTAAATCTGGACTTTTCATAGCTAAGCCTATCACACCAAGGAGCACAGTAAGGATAAACCCAAAGCTGAAAAGTGTACTTTCAAAGCTAATATATAGGCTGCTCAAAGCTTCAGATAAACACTCTGAAACAAATGTATTTATTGGAAACAAACAGATATAACACCAGAAAATCCAGCCTACTCTGAGAAGTAGACAGCAGCAGAATCTTTTTTAGGACTTCTGCTGAAACTGAAAGAAATGTTACTAGCCAGTTGATTTGTACTCGTAAAACCAGGTAAAATAATTCTCCAATATTTTACAGCAAGTCAGCGGACAGAACGACTTCTGCAGATACCTGTGGATTCCAAATGTGGACTTTTCCCACAGTTTAGATTTAAGTATGGTGATTAAAAACAGTATCACAGGATATGCCAGGTCTTCCCAGATCATTAGTGAGCAGTCTGCAGACTATCACTTGAGAGACGATGACACCTCAAAAAACCACACTTGGACATTCAGTTCAACTAAATGCAGATAGGCATTAAATAACCAAGAATGTAACGGTACAGTAGATTTCTAGTTGTAAACTACTGCACTTTTCACAAAGAGGTGAATTTCTCCAATAATGTTTGATTTTAAGAAAGAAATATCTGAAGGGCAAAATGGCAGCTTTTGAAGGAAAATAGTTACAGTATCCATACATACTACTGGATATAACTGTACTTCACATAGAGGAGAAAAATGAACTTGCCTATTTAAAAGGTCTAGAGAATAAAATATGTAATACATAACTATATATTACTTATTCAAAATAGGCTTAGGTGTGTAGGTTTTTTTCAGGTCCCCTGGGGTGGGAAATGTAATTTTCTTTTCAACTAAAATATTCATAATAACTTTTGTGATATGAATATTATTGAAATAATGTTTTTGAATGTTATGAATCAAGTTCTGTAATATAAGGTGTATCTGTTCTCGAGTGACCTAAGGAGAAAAAGAGCAAATTTCTAGCATTTTCATATGACTAAGGACCACTTAAAGGCATTTAACAAAACTATGTGAAAGTGATTATTCCCATTTTGCAAACTGGGATGTTGCAGAATAGAAAGATGGAATAAATAGCCAGCAAGACCTAGGATAAAGCAAAAAAACCCACCACCAGAAAACCTCCAACAAGAGATTCCCCCTTCTATGCGCACATTCTGGAGAGTTTTGATCTCTCCCAATTTCCGTGAAATATTTATATATCTGTAGTTTTTTGAAAAGATCTCAGACATTTAAGCTTCCTCTACCATGTCATATTCACCATATTAGTGCTGTCCCAGCTGTCAAAATTGAGTAATTTGAGAAAATTATGTAAAACAGAACTTCTCCAATGATCTCATACTTGGAAAGGCATAATTCGAGTGTTCATAAATTTACTCAGTGAGCAATATCTTGCTTTGATAAATAGTTTGCAAAAAGCTTTGCTGCTTGGTTTTTTTCTTTTCATTGTTCAAGGCACAATTTTAGTGCTGTCCCTAATCTGATTCCTGCTATATACACAAATGTGTTTTGTTTGTATTAAACCATGTTTTAAATCCAATTCTTTTAGTGTCTCAAGTGGCACAGACTAAAATTCAGTTGCTATTGACTTGTGACCTTGTATTTAGGCTAGATTTGGTTATTTGCATAGATTGTTTAGGGTCAAACAGAAGTAACCATTCAGTTCAGCTTGACATTTTGAATATTTGTTGAAATAAAGCCTTCAGAGATTTGTTTTATGAATGTTTTGCAACACCATTTTCAAAAGGACCTGGTATATGTTTAATAAATATGTTATTAATATGTTAAATATGCTAAATACCTGGAAGTATTTAAATGTGTAAATATTTAAGTAAATATGTAAGTAAATATGTAAACAAGTAAATATGTTAAATACCTAATATGTTAAATACCTGGAAGTATTTAAAAGACGTTTGGATGAGGTGCTTAGGGACATGGTTTAGTGGTGGTCTTGGTAGAGTTAGGTTTACGGTTGGACTTGATGATCTTAAAGGTCTTTTCCAACCTATACGATTCTGTGATTCTGTGATTCTGTAATACGAACATGAACTCCATGAACAATCTGTGATACCTAAATATTTTGAAGTTTGGCTGCTTTCCCTCAAGCTCAACCAACTTCAGAGACAAATCCAAAGGAAGATAGTTTAGAAGCATTTGGCAAAGACACACCTTCAGAAATTTTTATCCTGCAAATTCCTTCCTGCAGATCTTGTTCCTTTTTAATGGGACAGTAGATTTGATCATATGGCTGTTCTCAGATTCAATATTTGTATACATGTGAAAGATCTGCATATTTGCTTGTAGTCTGCAGTCTCCTAAAACAGTACTACACAAGGTACTATGGTACTACATAAGGCCATGCTCCTCTGGTTTAGGGAGGCTTATAATCAGGGGAAGGTGGTATACCTTCCCTAAGCAACTTGAGCATCTGTTACTCCCAGGAACCTTAACCCTAGAGCAGCTAGAAAAATATCTTTATGGCTTCTATATATACTTAAGAAGGAAAAATCAACTGTGATTATGTGGAGATGTCACTCTAAAACTTCCAGTAGGTAACTATTTTACAGGGAAGTATTTTGAATTTTAATAAATGTTTTGTGGGTAGTAAGTGATTACACTTAACCATTTTCTGCTTCTTCATTATAATAATAAAAGGAGCTCTATGCTAAAAATAAGGCAACACTAGCAATTTTGGGGAATCCTGTGAGTATTAGAAGTAGCAATTTTCTACAAGATAGAGTAGCTAAGGATGAACTTGAACAAGTAACTAGAGATCTCACTGTCTGCAGGCCATGGAATGCAATTTAATCACTGGTTTTGTCTTGTCTAGTCTGTAAATACCACCTCAACATTAATTGTGCTGTAATTACCTTTTCCATTTTGTTTTACTTCTTCCTTACATTTCAAAATCGAATAGAACCTTTGGGGATTGCTTTTTACTTACGGACAAAATTTAGCATTCCACTAACAAATCAATATAAAAGCAGAATGTGCTTGTTTTACTGGTCTTTATCATTAGATGAAAACTGAAAAATAGCTAGCCATCACTGCAAGAAATAATGAATGTTCATGGTGAAGAAAATCTAATACCGTTGGTGGTACCTTTGTGAAAGATGCACAATTCTATGTCCTGTAGCAGCTGTGGTTTGATGAATCATATCTCTGTATTGAACTAGGCCATTTTCTCTGGATTGTGTGTAATATGTGGCTTTCTTAGTCTATTGCAATGTTAGCCTGTCTCAAAAAGTGTCTTTGGAAAGGTAGGTTAATTCATAATAAAGAACAGGTATCTGAACTACAATTCCCCACAAAATGCTGATTTTTGGGGTCCTGCCCTAATGTAGTGCTTGAAAAATAAATGTGAGAATTATAATGCAAGTGAAAGACTTAAAACCTAAACTTCCCATTGAGATGTTTTCAGCCAAGAAAATGCAAACGACCAATCCTTTAAAATTATCTCTACTTTGTTATATTGCTTTTAGACATTTTCAAAGAAAGCTACTGTTATAGCAAAAGGAAACCTATAATTTTATACAGAAAATGTGTAGAAAACTGACCACCGAAATACTGTAATGACTAAACAAAAAATGAAATAGTTATGCAAGTTCAATGACGCTGAAAGAAACTAAAAGAATCCTCTCCTCACCTGACATTGTTAGATCATATTTAGCAATCTGAGACTGCAGATTGCTTTATTTTCTGTTGTTAAGAAAGTCAGCCTTTCAGAAGTGAAAGCCATGTTACACTGAATGATTAAAAGGACTGTGTGGAAGAATTGCCTTCCAGTTGACTTCAAGTGTAAAAACAGAAACATCGTCGCAGACCTCCTTTAAAAATGCTATTCTGCTTATTTATGAGTTTGCATGAATTCTAGAAAACTGTTACTGTCCATCCGTGTATCTGTTCTGTATCTGCTTAACTGCACACTAGAAGGAGAAACAGAGAAAAACATTTTGTTTCTATATTTATCCATCAGACAGAACTGCAAACCCAGATTTCAAGGGGCAAGAGCTTACACTTACTGTTAATGATGGAAGGAATAAAGGGATACTGAAATTTACGTGGCTTTTCAGGTACATCTCAGTTTTCTTCTATATCTGTAAAGGAGTTTTGTAGAAAATGAACTCCCACTTTGGTTGGATACCTAAGCTTTAGGTTGGCCAAATATTTTTTAAACTAGAAATGACAGTAAACCCAGACAGGTGAGTGCCCTTACCATTAGTGTATTCATAAATATTTAAGTATACTA
Source organism: Mycteria americana (assembly GCF_035582795.1). NCBI lineage: Eukaryota > Metazoa > Chordata > Aves > Ciconiiformes > Ciconiidae > Mycteria > Mycteria americana. The sequence goes on from NC_134396.1 coordinate 60,433,785, forward strand.
TGCAAAATCAAACAGCCTAGACACATCACAGAAAGTCTTCTCATGGTCATTGATAAGACACATTCCTGAGAGGCAGGAGTTCATGTAAACATCTGTGGGCAAGGCAATATTTTAAAAATATCTCCTATATCCCATATAATCCTATTTAGCAGAAAGGCTGTAGGGCCCGATACTTACTCGCATTGGGGCTTCCGAAAGCTCAAAGCAGCAGGCATTCAGAGAGAAAGCTTAGTACCCTGTGAGCTTGAGATGGGCAGGGCAAATACTTATTTTACGACTCTCAAAGAACCTTGCACAAGAGAGAGGCAGCTAATTCTTCGGTGTTGTCAAGTGAAACAGTTTTGGGGATTCTGCTGGCCAAAACTTAGTCGGTGCTTTACGGTTTTGAGGATGCAGACTGGGGTCTTGGCATCTAACTGCTCCTTTAGGACCATAAAGCCTACATGCATTCTATTTCACTCTAACTCATTTTTTAAATGTGAAATACTTTTCAGCAGTTAGAACTACTATAATACAGACTGTATATTTCCATTTGAACGATAGAGCTTTGTTCATAAATTTAGCAAAGATTTTTCCTATTTCCTCAGCTGAGAAATCAAGGCAAGTGAGTAATCCCACTCACTGAGTCTCATAACTGGGAGCAACTCTGGTATTGTACATGTGATAAACTGTGAGAGAAAACAAGTACTACATGACTTATCCATAAGTTTAACAGAGATGGGAAATATCAGTTATATGCAGAGGTGCTAAAATCTGCTGTTTAGTTTTCCTCAAAGGCTTTGTGATTTATCTTCTTGCACGTGGAAAAATAAATTGTTTCCAAAATACTTAGCATGTCTGCCAGCCTTTGAGACCTGAAGAGTTGCCAAAGTTGCTAAAAGCATTTTTAATCTTATGAAAGTACTGACAATTTTCTTGATGGGCTAGTTTTTATTCAAGAATGCTTTACATCTGAACAAGGTGACACCTCTCATGGTGGCACAATACTTCAAATTTTATCCTCTGCCAGTCATAAGCAGTCAGTGATCTATTTGATACTGACAACTTTGCAATGCTAAGAATAATTTGAGGGGCCAGGACATAAAGTTCCTGTACGTCTGGGTTCACCACATAATCGCCTTCTGACTCAAAAATACCCTAAGACGAATTCTGAAAGGTAACTCTAAAGCACAGATATCAGTTACACACAAAACAGAGTCTGGAAGATCCCTGTTTAATAATAATAGGTTAAGAGTAAAGGAGATAATTGTTATTATTAGAGGATAATGGAAGTTAATAGCCTTTTTTTGCAAGAGTCAGTTGGGGACTGAAAGTCCTAAATTAGGTCCTATTGATTCCTTGTCTTCATCAGGACTTTGCAGTAGCAGGTAGGATCAGTGGCAATTACATCTAGGCTCAGCTCCCTCATCAATTCTTTCCCTGCAGTCTTAATGAAAGAAAGGTGAATGGCTGTAAGATTCTTTTAAGCATTTCCTTTACCTGCTTGTGGTGTGAAGAAATTTGATACTTCAGGTTTTATGGGTACATTTCTTAAAGATCACATGACAACTAATCCTGCTGTTATTCAGGATAACATGCAATTAATTTCAATTTTTTTTTAGTTTTGCTGAATGCTCTGCCCTGCAATAGGCAACCATTTGGTTCTTCTAAATGGCAAAGGTTGTTCTTTGCTTGAATTTGTTTAAAGTATGTTTATGTTCTCATTCTAAAGGTCTTGCTGAAGTTTCTGTCCAGCTGCTGAGGTCACATGCTTTCCAGGTCTGTTTCTAACATGCCACATTCTGTGCAGTAAGCCAAGTTGCCTTTCCTCCATCTGCAACATAGAGACAGACTTTAGTACTAGATGAACACCTTCTGTAGTCAGTCAAATACAGCCTAAATGCAGTCAAAACAGCTTAATATTATACTATTCATTTGACAGTGTTTCTACTGTTTTCTCACATCTACATATCTGAAGTACAGAGTTTGGAAGATAACTACCCAAGCAAAGGGGTACCATACCCAATGATTAAAACTGCCAAAAGGTGCAATAAAATAAATACACTAAAATTATAGATTTTTCTCACGTACCAGTAGAGCTGCACCCTATAATCTACATGTCATATCCTGTTGGTTTCTATGTCAGTAAAGGCTATAGAAGGGCTTTTTTTCTGCATGGTCCTCAAAAGGCCTCAAACATACCTGCTTTTCATGCAACAGCTGTTAAATACCCTTCTGTAAGTTCAGAATTCCAGCACACCACTTGCTAGAAAAATCAATCAGGAAATTTCTGATCATTTTGCAAATTAAGCTTATGTCAAATTAATCAAGTCTTTTTCTTCCATGGAGTTCAGCTCCTAGATTATTGTTCCTGTGGGCCTTCTGCCTAACAGCACACTAATAGAAGGAACAGGAGCTGACAGAAGTGCAGAATTTTCAAACCAAAGTAAAACAAAGGGAAAGGTATGTATTTTTATATGAGGAAAGCATATCTGTCTTCCAGCACAGAATAGAAAATATTTATGATGCTGCAATATTTACTGTATTGGTGTTACTCACTGCATAGGTATGAAAATCAGGATAGCAATATACTTTGCAGGCTCACTCAGATTCCAGTTAAGTCAGTGAGAACCTGGTCATTAATTTCTGGGATATATACATGTTAAACATGCTTAGTGTTTCACTGAAATTAGTATAACTACCCAAGTCTTGTGCTCCATGCCTAGCTATTCAGTCACACACATTGCTAAATTCATTCTTTACTGAAAAAAATTGTTCTTATACATGCTTTTCCCTCCCATATGAGTATTAGCCTTTTAGTGATCTCCTAAGTGACACTACATTTATTAGGGAAAATACAGTAGCTGGCTGGAGTATTAGTGTTTACTAGCTGTAACAATGAAGGTGGAAAATAAATCCTTTGTGCCCAGGTATTCAAAATACTCAGCTTCCACAACTACTGTTTAGTTTGAGAGGAGCTAGGACAATAAAATTTGTATTCAGTTTCAATCACAGTTTTTTATCTAGTTTTTTTAATCACAGTTTTTTATCCAGTTTTAATCACAATAAAACACAAGTCCTTATTGATTATTTCAATCAACATAGTATTTACTGGGGTTACCAAACCACTAATAAAGGCAGGAATCTATCTGAAGTGTTGGCAGATATATATTACTAATCTGTGACCTAAATTTAGTGATATAAGTTGGGTAGTGATCTTGATTTGACATTTTTGTATTGTTAAGTTTCCTAGAGATTAAATTTGTCTGTGAAATTTCAAGAAAAAGTCTGTGCAATAAACATAAAACCAGAACAGATTAACTGCTGAGTTCAGTTCTGATAGTGGCAGGACTCAGATCTCCTGCTTTTCCATGTTATTGGCAGTGACTTAACAATCAGTAATCATTAGAAATAGTTGATGAAAAAATTGCAATGTATGCTTTGCAATGAGTTTGATAAAAGTTTTTCTCAAACAAATTAACTCACGTTTAAGGTGACAGATTAAGAATGAGATGCAAAGACTTAGAATATGGATGTAGATGTCTACATTTCCTCTCCCTGGTATTCGCTGCTCACTGACATTTTAACTTAGTAGGTAACGCCTTTTTGGACATGAAAGTGCCTGTGAATATTCAGTTCTTTTTGTACCAGAACTGCTGCCCAGGGTCCTTAGACTTGGTGACACAACATTCAAGATGGTCTCAGTTTGATAGGCCAGCTTGCAATTAATTTAGTTCATGCCAGCAGAATGAGGGCCTTATAAATACTTATAGATTTCTGTGGATTAAATATTGGCAACTTTAAGTAGTGGTAGTTATGCCCTTTCGTACCATACTATGGTGGACATGTAAGGAACAAACATGTTTCTCTAGCAACAGCTTCTGCTTATGGTAACTGGACAAGATATTTGCAAACCACCCATGTAACTCAGTGAACTAACAGTTGAGAGGCAATTAGTTGCAACACCAATCCAACTGTAGCTATCACCGGAGGCATGACCAGGGTGGTTTCCTTTGTTTGTAAGAGCCCTGGAGACTTCAATACCTGGGTGCGATAAGATAGCCCAGGTATTTAATAGTGTTGACAGGAGGCAAGTAACATACCATGTGGACTTAACATATGACAAGGCATAACTGGCATTGACATGAACTCTACGCTAAAGAACTTTTCAGTCATAGTCTAGTCTAGAAAGATATTGAGAAATGGACATGCTGAAAAAACTTGAGTACTACACAGTTCTTACAGTGTTACCATTTTAAATACGTATATGACCTCAGTAAGACACAAAGTCTTAATTACAATCAGTTCTGTCTGTTTACGAAAACAGAGGATTTACTCTATTTGCGAATCAGACTACATTTCATCCCATTCCACAAGAACAAAAATGGAACTAACAACCATTTTAAAAGGTACCTAGAATTAATTTTCTTAACTTAAAATCAAATCAAAGTGACCCAGAACTGATTTTCAAAAAGCCTGCATTTTGTTAGTACCGTGGTAAAATGCATCAAAAAATCAACTTGACTTGAAGCTGTGATAAAGTTCCCTGCAGTGCTTCTACATTTATATTCATGAAGATGCCATTAGGAGCTAGAATTTATTCAAAGTACCAGAAGTACTTTAAGGATCTCATGCTAAACATGCAATAATTAAGAAGGTCTCGGCTTTCCCACAAAGCTTCTTCATTTTCATTAATTCAGGAAAGGATTTGCAGGCCTTCTCCAGAGATACAAAACACAATCAAATAATAAAAATAGCTCAATTTAGCTGAAAACAACATTCATGGTGAATTTAACTGAGATTTCATAGACCAGCCTGAACACAGGTTACTTGAATTTAAGATTGTTATAGACATCTCTGTTAGAGATCTGTCACTTGATTGCATCATTGTAAAGTATTGTTTCCATCTGGAAATACTGTGAGAGGATAGAGCAGCAGGTCAGATGAAAGTCAAGGGCAAGATGGGAAACTTTAAGACCAGTAATGATGCTATTAGTTCTTGATAGTGCCTCGTTCTGCTTTTTCATCATTAGAGTAGGAATATTCCTACCATCTCCGGGTACAGTTACATGTTTCTTTTACTTTCCAATTTTCTTAGTTCCTGTTGCTCCCTCAATTATTACTCTGTAGTAGGTTTACTCTTTAAACTTCACAATGCAGCATAGTCCACATAAATCTCTGTGGAACAGCCTGAAAAATCTATCTACAAAGTCATTAGTTTAACTGACAGCAAACTGGCATAAATGATGACTGTAAGTGGAATCTGTTACAAAATTGTCTAGCCTAAAGGAGTAGCCATTTCATACCCAAGCATTCATTTTAAAATTTTCTAGGAAGAGAAGGGCATCTTGGAAGGATTAGCAACTTGCTCAAGCTGACCCTGCACAAGGGTTGGACCAGAAGATCTCAGGAGGTCCCTACCAACCTCAGCTGTTCTGTGACTCTGTAATACAAGATTCTCATGGTACAGTGGTGGCTCAGCTTATGAATTCAGATGCTAGTTCATGAAAACATTTCAGTATGCTTTCAGACACATTAGTAAGCATTTTCTAGTCAGTAAGGTTATGACAGAAATGCCAGGCTAAACCCCAAACATACAGCACAAATAATTTTAAGTAATATATGTGAATTTTTTATTTTTTTTTTTTTACTAGGTCCTCATAGCAGGAATGGAAATAAATATTCTGCTGTGGAATGAAGTGTAGTGAGCTTTTTTGTTTGGTTGGCTTGTTTTCTTTTCTTTTTTTCCTTCCAGTGCAATGAATTCTCCATTTCCCTCCACAGGACTCCTTCATATCTTATTGAATAAATGGAATGTATTAAATAATTCTAAAATCTTTTTAGGGCCATAGACATCTCATTTCTAACTATTTTTTTCGAGCTCTGATTCATTTACAATGTGCACTCATGGCTTCTCAACAGACTGCTTAACCACTGGGATTTTAATATATTTATTAAATATGACATTTCAGCTGCAATAATTTAAAATTACTTTTTTTCTTCCATTTTTGTGTGGTGGTGAGATTTTAAGCATATCCCAAAGCTGTGCTCTGTAGAGAGATTTAACCAAAATCATGTATAAAATAAGACATGCAACACACCTCTGCATCATGAGACCTTTCTGCGATCAATTTCTGCTGTTGTTTACCACTGTATTATCGCTGGAGTTAATGCAAAGATGCCAGACTCACTGTAGTGGTACCCAAAGATTTTCTAATGTGAAGGTCTTAAACCATGGAGAAATCATCAGATTTATTTCTGTAACAGAACCTGCTACTTCCAAGACACTGCTGTTGACGCAAAACCGAATAGATCATCTTTTCCCCAGATTTGACTTTTTTTCCCATGACCTTGTACGCTTAAAACCTCCATGATTATTATTTTGTATAAGCCTAGTTTAAATCATTCCGTTATTTACAGCTCCTGTAAGGAAAAACATAGATATTTTAGTGAAGTGTAAACTTTTGCTTTAACTTCATAAATTTATTTGATGTATGAACTCTTAATATGTATCTTGTATTACTATCTAAACTGTTATCCACTCCGCGAGATTTCCCAGCAAAGAGTGTTTGAATCAAATCAGAATTCTTATGAAAAAAGCTTTAAAACAAACCTGTGAAATGTCTGTTCTCCACAGAGACCATTATGTCCAATTTAAATCTCTAGACCCTGTACATTGTACTCATGTTTATGTATACTATATGTTACAGTATTTGCATAAAAATAATGACATATCTGCTTATTAATCTTTAGCATTCACCAAAGGGAAAACATAAGTATTAATTCATTAAACATTTTTAAATGCTTTCCCAGATGAAGTCCTTACTTGCTAAGGACAGGCAGAAAAAAAACAGTGAATCTCAAGCACACTTTTCTGCTGCTTATAGAAGTCCTTTTGTTGGATATGTACTGATTCAGGTTAAGTAGGCTTATAGCAGAGTATGAAACAATTCTTAGCCAGGGAAAGAGACAAGACTAATGAGAAAATAACTGTATGGGACATGAGAGCTGGCCCATAAAAGACTGTTGTATTCTATAGATGTTTTATTGTAGTGCAGATAAAGCAATGATTAGAAAACTTCCCTTGAAGTGCTTACATACTGTTAATGTAAATAAAGATCCGTATCTCACTGATCGTATTCCCAGGGACTGCTGTAACTGTAAAATGTTTATCACAACATTCATCTTCCTCTTTTCCTCCATCTTTGTCTGTGTGTATCCTTCTCTCACAGGCACACCTGGGAGACAATACATATCTGCATGTCTCTCTGTTGCAGGAATGCTTGGTTCCCTATTTTTCTTCCCTTCCTTACTTATTGAACAAAGATTTCCAAACCATAATCACAAAATACCAGTAGAATAAAATCAATAGAAAGGTTATAAACTCCTACAAACAGGTATTTTAAAAAGCAGGTATTGCAACACTCTTCACCTGCAATTCAGCTGCAGAAAATCAGTTTGGTCTCCTGCACCCATTGCCACTTTGATGAGCTTGTCTTCTCAAATACTTATAGTAAAGAAATGAGCAAAAAAGTTTAAACTAGTATGTCAGGCCAGTCATTTTATAGAAAAGCATCTGCTTTATGCAAAAAGAATTAGAATAGTAAGTATTTTAAAAATACTCAGCAATTGTACCATCATTTATAGAGGACAGAGTTCCTGAAGTATGAAAATGATCAAAAGTGTTTACATCTGGCTATAAACACTGGATCTCTCCATTTTAAGCCAGATTCCAATATACCCATAGAAAAGAACATCATAACGTAAGTGTACCATGAAGTCCTCTGATACATTGGACACTCCCTCACTACTGCATAGTTGTCTGGCATATTCTCAGCCTTGAATATATGCATATACAGTGAATTATATTACTTTTAAATGTACAACAGTAGCTCTTTGAGACAAGTTTTCAAGACAATTCAGCAATAGTAGATATTATAAAAGAAAAAAATCGTAAGGTATCTTTGATTAAGTGGTCTCATAAACTATGAGCCAGAAAGCTTGTTGACATTGGAATTTAGCAGTCAATTTGTCTGTGAGAAAGACATTTTAAAGCAAGTGTCATATCAAGGGGAACTTCAAGGGCTGCTGCTAATAAAAACAAAACAAACCCTCTTTGCTTCAAAACAACAAACTAACCCATGGCTCTCCTTTTTTTCAGTAAGTCTGGAAAATTAGTGATAGCTTCTACACTTAATAAGAATACTTTGACAATTTAAAAAAAATAAAGAAAGAAGAAGACCACACCATCAAGAAAACTTCTCAGCATGCTTTTTCTCAGCCTTTAACTAGTTCAGGGACTGTTAAATAATATCAGTTGCTTCACATCTGAAAAGACCAGTCTTTTAATTGTATCCATAGTAATCCTTGGGAGAAAACTCATCTTGATATATATTGAAAACAGCAACAATTATTTTAGCTCGCGTAACTTTTCTGCCAACACCAAGAGCCACTCATTCACTTCTAATCTTTTGCTTTATTATAAATTCCACTCGACTTTTAAAGATTGGCCTTATTCAAGGATGCTGCTTAGGATTTCTGAGTCCTTTCACACATATAGTGAATGCTGTATTCCTGTGCAAGTGCAAGACTGCTTGGGATACCTGGACAAATCATACTCAAAATCTAATTGAGTTCTGAAAGCAGATATTTTATTAACTCAACATTATTATTATCCTGAGGAAAAAAACAAACAAATTGTTGCTTTAAATTCACAAATCAATACTTGAAATCTCTCATAACTTTGAAGTGGTTGTTGAGAACCTTTAACCAGAATATCTGTTTCATGCAAATTTTTACTGGAGTGAGTTAATAACGATTATGCCCACCCTAATTCCAGGCTGTTTTAAGAGAACTTCCATTTCTAATCCACCTAAAGAAAACTTCTTGCTCTGTAGAAACATCTGGGGAAGCATTCCTCATTAGCCTTTCAAGGTTTCCAGGTTTTAAGGCAAAACAGGAATCACTGTAACAGTTAACCGGTCCTTGGGAAAGGAGCCATAGACTGTGAGAGAAAAAGAAACCACCCAGAATAAAAGCAAGAAAATAATGCTTTGCCAAGGCTGAAGAAAGAAACAAAGAAAAAGAATTATTTTTTTTCCTGGATAGAATTATAAACTGGGGTAAAGAAAGATGACAGTCGAGGTTGATCTCCACATGTGAGGGAGTTGTGATATGTGCAAGTGGGAGAGAGTGTGAATGAGTGAAAATAGAAAAACAGATAGAATGCATAAGATAAGTATTATTTCTTCTAGCAGTAAGCATGGTACAACAATGTTCTCTTAATGCCTTGACCAGACTTTTAAACTCCCATTATGAAAAACCTGCTTTTTAAAACAGATTTAAGAGAGTGTAGTCTGTTTTCAGGCATCAAATCATCATGTGTTTACTTATACTTCATTTTTTCTCTGTATAAGAGAAATGGTATGTAGTCTCAGATGTCAGAAGTCAAGAAGAGGTTAAGCGTATAGATGCTTAGTGCTGATTTTAATCATTCTAATTAGCAGCTGTCAGGTTTGGAACCTTTTTCAGGATTTTCCCTTCGTGGACATTACTATGTCACCAAAGCAAAGCTCTCTTCAGCCAATTTTGTCACATTTGTGTCCCACGTACCCTTGAGATGAGGAAGTGTGTTTTGAGTTTGAAGTTTTGTATGGACAGAAAATGAGATTTATATAGTTTGGTTATATGAGTCACACTGAATATATAAATGTCTTGTTATGTGAGTGTGAAGTTGTGCACAATATGTATTAAAATGTAGTGAGATGGGGCCAAAGGTGTTATGTTGCTCTGCCAGAAACAACAGTACAAGATAATTTATTTTGATTGGCTGTTACAACAAAACCCATGCATTTAGGGGGCTTGTGAGTATTCAGAAAGAAAAAAAAATTGTCTACCTTCATTTGAAAGAGCAAGACTGAAATGGACAGGAGAAAAACATAAATAGAGAGTATTGAAAAAGCATAGTTCTCCTTTTAAGATACAGAATACAATTTGCATTGATAATTTTTGGTAATATACGTCTAATTAATAAATAAGAATGCAGTGGTTTTCTTTGTATTTCATTGGCAGTTTCATTTGTTAACAGTCAGAAGATCTAGGCTTTTTGTATGTAAGCTTCCCTTCTGCATAAAAAAATCTAGGCCACAAATGCCAATATTTGGACATGTGAACATGGTAATGAAAGCAATCAGATGTGCAAACATTCGTATGATGCCTTTTCGATATGTTCTCGATTTTGTAAGCTATACCAATGACATTAACCAAGTGAATCAATGTCTTTTTTTTCATCTTACTCATAGGTGAAGACAACAGCAATAATGACTGAACTAAAAAGAGGAAACAAAGGAAACACAGAAGTTGTTCGTAGACTTCTTGCCTTTGATGACTAATATTTTGGTTAGGTGAAAGTATTTTTTCAAGTTTGTCAGTCCCCTAGGAAGATACTGGATGTAATACTCCATAGGAGTACAATGAAAGTTTCCCCTTCTGACATTTCACTGTGCCATTGAAGGTCTTTCATGAGGTTCTAAAGATTTCATGATCTTTTGATGGAGGTCTGTGAAGAGTTAACATAATACCTGTAGCTGAAATGGATAAAGTGTTGTCAGGCTGCACTGTCAGAAAGTGCTGTTGCTTGCAGATTTGTCAAATGAAGAGCGCCTCAAGCATGTTTCTCCGTGTGCGTTTTCACAACGATAAATTTCTCTTCACTGCCTAATCAATCTTTTTTATAGACTTGAAAAAATTAACAATATTTACTTTTTGTTCTTTGCTTTCCAGATTCAACAAAACATGCTAAGGTGTAGATTATCATGCAGAATATACATAAATCTAAGTGATATCATGGCATAAGTGTGTATTTGAGCATTTGGTTTAGTAAATAGTGGCTACCAATAACTCACAGGTCTTTCATAACTCAGAATTGCAGCATTTTCCTCTATGCACCAGACTGGTTAGCTCTTGTCACTCAGGGACACAGCACATGAGCACTGCTTCTGCTGAAACAGAAACACTGTGCTGCCTCCTGAAGGTTCGCATTTTCTTACCCTAGTAAGTTACCTGGTCATTATAATGCAGAACATTTCCTTCTGGCATTCTCCCTCCTTTTTTTTTTTTTCTTTTCCTTTTTTTCTCTGCAAAGACACAAAGCTAAAAAGAAAAAAAACCACATGCTCTTGATCCTTTTAATTGTGCAATGGCTCTGGCCTGAACATTTCAAAAGGGAAGAAAAAGAAGTCAGTTTGAAAAAACAATACAAATCATAGCCAATGAAGTCACACATGGAGCAGCTCTGATGAGGTCATCTTGGGACACTACAGAAATATTTTGGGCTGGCGAGGGAAATAATAATCTTTCACAATGGTGCTGTGTAAATCCAGGGTGAAATAAGAGGTAGAATGTTTTTACACAGTAAAGTCATTCTGAGAAGGATAATTTTAAAAAATTGTAATATCAAGATTTGGGAGAGGTTCATATATTCCTTGATTTGTAACACAGTGTAATGAACAAGATTACTTAAAGAATAGGCTGTTTAAAGAGTTAAAATAATTAAAAAAGAAGCACTGGAAGTTCAGGAAGAGGAACTCCAATACTTTTAATGGTCACAATAAGTGTGTTCCTAACAGTGAAGGAACAGCCAATAAGTCAGTTGTTGGAAAGAAGGAAATGACTCAACCTTCTAAGAAAATCCAGTGAAGGAAAAAGAAGCTTAGGTCAAGGTGGAAAAACACATCTCTCTTTGCCCTAATATCTATCTCATCTCTAAGACATTTCATATGTTCTGATAGCCATTTTTGAAACATGGTTATGGGAAACTAGTTTATTTATCAGTTCCCTAGAAACTAACATACCAAGAACATAAGAACCATAGCAAAGATTTTTCTCTTCGATTGCCTTGTTAGTCTCATAAATACCAAATGTTGCCCTTTCAGGACAGGCTTTCCTTGACACACTGAGAGACAGAGAAGGTTCCTGATGTGATGTGACACTGTGTTTAATAGAAATAGCACAACTTGTTCCTACAGCTCAAAATAATTCATAAAGCAAAAGAATCACTAAAAAAAGAACAGCTTTGTGGCCGAGGATGAGACAAATTACTATTATAAAGGCATATTTAATATCAGATAGTAACGTTAATAATGAAGCCTTTAGGATTTCAGAGCAGAAATGCCTTTTCATTCCCTAGCAGATTGACCACAGTGGGTCCTTGATCATCATATAGACACAAGGTGCTACTGTATTTATGATAAGCAACAAAAAAACCTTATTAATTCTTGATCCCAGCCATTCAGTACTACAAGAAAATGCATTTTCACAAGACAGTGACATTAAAACTTAAGATTGTACAATTCAAATGAGGAAGATTTTAATGCCTTATACACAACTAAAACATCTCAAATGCATTAGGAGCACTAAATTTTGTGCTGCCTTTAGGTGAGTCACTGTGACAATCACAGATTAGGAAAGTTACAAGATTTTCAACCAGCTTTTTGACACACAAATCAATTATATTTGCTTACAACACACACAGAGACACTGAACATGTATGAAAACTTGCAACATAATCTTGCCATATTTTGTACTGTATATTCATAACAGCAGAATGGAACTGAGGGAAGATACAGGAGATACAAGGAAAGTGCACAGCTGTATTGAACAGTCTTGAAAAGAAAGACAAGAGGCTAAGCCAAGACAATGAGAAAGGAACTGCCTAACTCAGGTGGCTTTGGGTGGGCACACTCTGGAGAGGGGCTGTTTTAATCCTATTGCTGGCACATGTCAGCCATATATATAGCACTTCTGCTACAGTATAGTTATGCTGGTTTATTCTAAGGATATTCTTTGGTGTCCTCTACAAAAATAGAGATTCTATACTCAGCAAAGCATAACAGCCTATAATGGGATAGGCATATGTGATCCCATTTATTCAAAATTAATGGATTCATAAATGAAACACTTGACAGCATACGCATCGGCTTTGAAGTCCTCCTTCTCTAAAAAAAATCTGCTTATCAGAATACAGGCTGATTGCTGAATGAGCAACTCTGTTATGCACAAGTCATTCCTCAATACATCAAAAATCCATGTTACTGTCCTACATTTTACAAAATTCTGACAGCTGCCTTACTAAATCCTATAGTAACTGAAAAAAAAAGTCTGTGAGGGGAATAAGCAAATTTGATGACTAATTTTTTTCATTACACATGAAAATAATATCTGTGAAATTTAGTCGTATAAATCACTATGCAGATGAAAATACTTAATATTTTTTCAGCATTTTAACAATATTTTCAGACATATCTTTATATTCTTCAGCTTACATGACTATCATAATATATCATAAATTCATATCATATATATCCTAAATTCATATAATAATATATCATAAATTCATATCAGCGGTATCATAAATCAAAATTCTTAAAGTTATTTAAAATAATGAATTAAAGAAATATATATGTTTATGTAGATTTTTTTTTAAACAGAAAAGTTTTGGGTGTTATTCCTATTACCCTAAGAGTTTAAATTATCCATTAAATTAAATTCTAAAAGTCAAATCCCCCTCAAAAACATATACAGATTCAAATAAGAAGTAATAAAAATACGATTAATAATATAAAATTGATAGTATATGGAAGTTACTTAGCCTTTGCAGAAGCTGATCAGAGAATACAATAACTAAGTCTATTGGAAATGTCAGAAGTTTGGTGTTTAGTAGCTGTATCCATATCTTCCAATATAACTGGCCTAAACATCTCCCTTGTGTTCCAGTGTTTCAGTTCACCATGTGTCTGTATTTTGCTACCCATGTGTTTTACATTTACGTTTCTCTCTCACTCAAGCAACACTGAAAGCTACTTTTCGCTCTGAGATAACGAAAAATGTATCAATAACCAAAATAAAACAATAAACTGTAAGCAAGGGTGTTGACAAAACACAAAACCACAGACACAGCAAATTTTGTACCTCAAACTGACGGCATTTACCCAGATAAATGACACATACATTTATTCCTCCCACTGAAGCAATGCCAATATCAAACAGGTTCTGGTGAAAGGGGCTAAGACACTGGTTATGTCTTTCACACAGTGCCATTGTGGGAATTCCAGCCAAGTCAGCTCCAGAGCTGGAGCAGTGGAGCTGCGTCAGCCTTGTAGGTCTAATTGCTTTGGTCATTACTAATCTGTACGGACAAAACCACCAGCTGACAGAATTGTACTTTTTGAGGATTCCAACTAGCATTTCTGAACTTTGCCACTCAGAAGTACCAGCTTGCTTAAACCAGTCTGGCATGAGGTGAACCAATGTGAACTTACACAGAACACAGTGTGAGCCAACTCTGTTTTGCCTAGAATGCCCTTGATTACAGTAGTGTTATTTATAGCATTTGCTAGTCAACTTTTCAGATGGTAATCATTACATATTCAGTTTTTTACACTAATGTTAGTGAACCAACTGAACTCAAGCTACATTATGCAAAAAGGCATCCTTTTCCCCAAATCACCACATCCTAAGTAGGTGCAACAAAGGCTGAGGAAAAAAAAAAAGATTAGAAGCACAGTGACACTCAGGAAACACTTCATAAACGTGATAGGCTTTGTAAACTAAGTGTCATTCACAGAAGAAAGGAATTACTGTACCAAACCATTTGCTGGGACCCCAGATCAGAAACCTAAATTGAAAAGGGGTGGCAGGGAACTGTAGTGTGCAGTAGACCATCATTTTCTAAAAATTCCTACTGCTCTTTCTTAAGTAACAAGTTTCTGGAAGTGGATGCTGAATGAGAAATCATGTATTATTAGAAATTTAATCATATTGATACACAGGAGGTTCATCATATTAGTGTCAAAGGATCAAAAAACTACATTCATCAGCATGTGTTAATTAACCAGATGGTAACTTCTACCTTCAGATGCTGAACTGCCAATAGTTCACATTTCCAGAGACAAGGTGAATTACATTTTCACCTTAAGAGGCCTTAATCTGCAAATGTTTCTTTTACACAGATACCGTCTGCTAAAATCTTTCAAATTTTACCATGTTTTTATTCAAAGGAGAAACATATTTCAACAAACTGGCTAAAACCCAAATTACTGTTGATTTCTGAACTACTGTTTTTGATACACATCCACTACTGTCTATTATTCAATTTTTCTTATAGTGATGATCCTACCATTTCTCTTACTTGAGCTGCAGTGTGCTTGCAAAAAGTGTTTGTCATATTTTATGAAACAGATATGAGTGAAACTCATCCACAAAAAGATAGTAAGGTACTATAAAGCAAGAACTGAACAACAAGAAGAAATATGGATTAGTATTGCCCAATTTATGAACAGTATATTAAATAACTGAGACATAGCAATTATCATTAAAAATAACAGTTCTGTCTCTGTGTGCAGGTAAGAACAGGCAAGAGACTTCACTGGAACTACTTCCTATGTTTGTGTCTCTGAGCCAGAATACGTCAGCTGTTTAAGTCCGTATAAAGGGTTCACAAAGAAGCACAAAGGCTGTTTGAAATATCTCAATGCTACTCATCCTTGCTAGAGTTAAAGTCAATACTTCCCTAATGTTTAAAGTACCAAGCAGCTATATTGCCAGTTTCTCACTTCTTTTTCTGTGGGCAAATATTTTTCTGTGGGCAGTTATGGTGCTCTTTAAAATGTACATAACGCTCTTTAAATAAATATAAATAAAACTGGTTTGAAACTTAATCTTTGTTAGTGTTATACACCAGTAAACTTATTATGTTATCATTTAGGTGAACAATCCTATATGCAACTTTCTATCTTTTCATTGCATGTTTAAGATCAAAATACTTTATAAGAAGATACTGCTTTAACTGTAAAGTTAGTTTCATCTTTTTAATAAAAAAGCTTAATTTAACTAAAATGATCTTTCAGTCTTTACCCACTGTGCTTTTGAATTTAGATTAATTTTCCCAATACTTACAGTGATAAGGGAATACCTAAAACATGTCAAGTGTATGGCTACTGGCTAGGATTATTTTCAGTGAAACATGCCAATGGTGCAACAGATTTCGTGTTCCGTGGCCAATGCTGTATGTCTTAATCAGGTCTTTACGATATACTAGCATAACAGCAATAAAAATAAAAAATAAAATACCTGTTCTTGACAATATGTGTATCTCATAAAATCTTTACTTTAGAGGTACTGAAAATTGAGAGTCAAGTGTGCTCAGCAACTGGGTCAGGGTACAGTAATTTAGCTTCTCTGTTTGTACAGACATGACATGATCCAAGTTTTTGAAACTCTCACTCAGCAGAGGAGTTAATTTCATTTTACTGCAGTAAGAACAACTAATATGACACAAACAAAAGCAACAGTGTGCAGAGTAGGTGGTTGGAGCACATTATGTTTGATCACGCTTGTGACACTAGGATAGTGGAAAGGGTCATCTTGTGATAGCACACAGTAAGTGCCTATACAGGGAGTTGGTAGGTATATACTGTAAATTTACACTGCACATTGATTAGAGTTTAAAACTAAGAATTGATGAAAATTTGAGGGAAGAATAGAAAGCCTTTGTAATACATGAAGAAAAATATAGAACTGAATTTTTTCAGTAAAAAAACAGTAAGGGAATGACCTCACAGCCTTTAAATGGCATGGATAGCTGAAGGCCTACCCATTGAATAAAAAATGAAACAAAAATATTAGAACTATTCTTGGGAAGAATAGAAAACTCTTTTTCTTGGTCAGCTATCTTGATTTCATTCTACCTAGTGGAATACGTAGAATGGTACCTCTGCAATATGGTCATATACTTTATTTTCTTTCTTAAGACAGTCTTGGTCATACATGAAGTAAATATGAGAAAAAAGGACTTTTTCCCTCAGTGGACTTGTTCACATCAATGGGCTTGCATACATTTCTCAAGACAGAATAATGAAGTTAATACAGGTCTTGGGACCATTTTAAAGGAAGACGTAATATATAGCTGGTACTATATAAGAAAAATAATCCATCACTCCCATTTTAACAATGCCAGCTATGTTTGAAAGCCATAAAGTCATGATATTGCATCACAGCAGACCCTGGTCTGTGGAAATCTATGTTTATCATTGTAGGTTAAGGACAGAGGCTGTGGGTTTTACCCTTCAGATTCAGATGCATTACATCACAACATAACAATATTCTCTGGCTTGAAAAAGTCCTGATACTCTCTGACCATGAAAGATCTAATCATGTGTTTTCAATGCTAGTAGCATTACTTCTCATAAACAAAGCTTAAGGAAACACCATAGTAACACAAGAAAAAAAGTCAGAGGAATTTGACATCTTGGACTGCTTGGAACTTGACCTCAGGAGCTCTGTGAACAGGGCATGCAAAGAGGGAGAGGTGTGTGAGATGAGCGGTGCGGCAGTTTGCACAGCATCCCAGAGATGGGATCCACCTATCTAGAAAAGACAGGAGAATCTTCACTAGCATGTTTGTTGACTTAGTGAATCATGCTTTAAACTAACAAACTTGGGGGGTAGGGTCCAAACTGTAACACGTGTATATTCATAATCAACAGGATGGATGAGTGCACCTACCAGAGCCGTAAGGAATGTTCCTCAACCCTTTCCAAAGGCAAGAACCCTAAGTCCAGCCACCTCAAGTGCATGTATACCAATGCACATAATCTGGGAAACAAACAGGAGGAACTGAAGCTCCGTCTGAGAGTTATGGTGTCATATGAACCACAGAAACTTGGTCTGAAAACTCAATATGACTGGAAAACCACAATGGCTGCAAACTTTTTTGGAAAGATAAGAAGGGAAGAAGAGGAGGTGGTGTTTATGTAAAAGAGAAATTTGAGTGTGTGGAGGTGAGCTATGAAGACCACAGAAGTTATATCAAATGCTTTTGGATCAAGATTAGTAGCATCATCACCAAGGGGGATCTCAAGTTAGGTATTTGATACCAGCCTCCCAATCAGGATGATGAGGCTGATGAAACATTACTTTGGCTGCTTGAAGAAGTCTTGGGCCAACAGAAGCTGGTCATCATGAGTGACTTCAATCACCTGGACATCTGTTGGAAAAACAACACAGCAGTGCACAAATTGTCCATCAGGTTTCTGGAATGCATTGAGGACTGCTTCCTGCTACAGACGCTGGACATGGTGACTAGGAACAGCACATTGCTATATTTACTGCTCACATACAGAGAAGACTTGACAATATAAATACCAATGGTATCCTCGGATACAGTGACCATGACATTGTGGTGTTTAAGATCCTACTGAGCATACTGACAATCAGTAGTAGGACAAAGCCCCTGGATTTTAGAAGAGCCAACTTCAATATGCTCAGACCCCAGCTGCGAGGGATTCCATGGTTAGTGTCCATGGAGGGCAAAGAAGCTTGTGAGTGCTGGGAGTTATTCAAGAATAGTCCCCTGAAAGCACAAGAACAGTCCATCCCCTGCAAAGGGAAAGGCGGAAGGCAGAACAAGTGACAACCCTGGCTTAATAATGAGGTTTTGGGTGTGCTTAAAAGCAAAAAAAGAAGCATACCAGCTATGGAATGGGGGCCAAATAGCCATTAAGAACTACAAGAACCTTGCTAGGGCATGCAGAGATGCAGTCAGGAAGGCTAAGGCTCAGCTAAAACCAAAATTGGCCAATAATGTCAAGAACAATAAGGAAGGGTTCTTCAGGTACGTGAGCAGTAAGCAGAGTCACAGGGAAGACACCGGCCCAATACAAAACAAGGCAGGGAAACTAGTCACTAATAAAGCCGAGAAGGCAGAGGTTCTCAATACCATCTTTGCCTATGTCTTTACTGGCATAGCTGCATCCCTATGTAGCTATGACAACTCATGTGTTGACCCACCAGTAGTGGAGGAAGGGCTGGTCTGCAGGCTCAACCCATATAAATCTATGGGCCTGGATGGAATCCACTCCAGGGTGTTAAGAGAAGTGGCTGACTTTGTTGCAAGACCACTGTGTATAATATTGGAAAAGTTGTGGAGATCAGGGGACATCCCTGTTGACTGGAAGAGCCCAAAAGAGGACCCAGGAAACTAGAGACCCATTAGTCTTACTTCAATCCTTGGGAATGTAATGGAATGAGTCCTCTTAGAAACTATTGCAAACCAAATGAAGGAGGTGATTGGGAAAAGCTAACAGATTTACCAAAGGCAAAACATGCCAGACTGACCTGGTCACCTTCTACAACAAGGTAACACTTTCTGTTGAGATGAGGAGAGCAGTGTACTGTTTACCTGGCCTTCAGCAAAGTGTTCAACACTGTTTCCCCCAGTTTCCTCCTGGACAAACTGGGAAAATACAGATTGGATGGGTGGTCTGTGAGATGGGTGGGAAATTGGCTAACAGGCCATGCTAAGAGGGTGGTGATCAATGCTTTTTATTCAGGCTGACAGCATGTCACAAGTGGGGTCCCCCAGGGATCCATACTGGGCCCCACACTGTTCAACATCTTCATAAACAATCAGCATGATGGGATTGAAAGCACCCTTACCAAGTTTGCCGATAACACCAAAGTGGGTGGTAAGGTCGACACGTCAGAAGGGAGAGCCATCTTACAGAGAGACCTGGACAGGCTGGAAGAGAGGGCTAGCAAGAACTGTATGAAGTTTAACAAAGACAAGTGCAAAGTGCTGCACCCGGGATGACATAACCAAAGAGCCCAGGACAGGCTGAGATCTGTGTGGCTGGGGAGCAGCCTCGCTGAAAGGGACCTAGGGTCCTGGTGGACAACAAGCTGTGCATGAATCAGCAATGTGCTGCTGCAGCAACAAAGGCAAATCGGATACTGGGCTGCATCCGCAGGAGCATTACTAGCAGAGATGGAGACGTGATCACCTCACTCTGCTCAGCGCTCGTCAGGCTGCACCTGGAGTACTGTCCCCAGTTCTGGTCCCCACAGTTCAAAAAAGATGTGGGCAGACTGGAGAGGGTCCAAAGGAGGGCCATGCAGATGATCAAAGGGCTGCAGAACCTGCCCTCTGAGGAAAGACTGAAGCAGTTACATCTTTTCTCCCTGGAGAAGAGAAGGCTCCGGGGACCTCATCACAGTATTCCAATACTTAAAGGGCAGCTACAAAGAGGATGGAGGCACAGTATTCCAATACTTAAAAGGCAGCTGCAAAGAGGATGGATGGTTTTCCAGGTACGATTGGACAGGATGCTAGATAACCTCATCTAAGCTCCCTTTCCCACAAAAGGTTGGACCAGAAGTTCTTTTGAGGTCCCTTCCAGCCTGGGCTATGCTATGATTCTATTCTATCGTCTCCCTGTGTCAGGACATTGGGACTGAATATGCATTTGGCTCATGAATTAGAAAGCAACATAGTACCTGAACATTTTTAATTCTATCCTAAAGGATAGAATTATCTCTCTATTCTGTAAAATAAACAATTTATTTAAAGGAATGTAAATACAGGTTCCTTGCTTGTTCCAGGGTATATTAGATAGGAGAAAAGGAAACAGTACAAAATGGTTTATAGTAGGTAATAACTCTCACCCCTTTTTTCACTGTAGCCATGCTCTGCATTCCCTTTTTTAATCCCCCACCCTCCAAACATGCAAAGGTAAACATGGAAGGTTATGTTATTGATGGGATATATATTCCATCTTTTCAGAAAATTTTCAAATCTAATTTAAAAGTTGTTGGCACCTTCAGCTCAACCAGTTTTGGAAATACTGCCCATAAGTGCTGAAGAAAGAAAATCAATTGCAACTAAAGCACTGTATTAACAGTATTTAAACAGGGGAATAAAAACAAAAAAACCCATTACATTGTTCTTCCTTACAGTGAAATGACTGAAACAAACTTTGGATTGGCATTATACAACTATATGTAGATGTGCCTCAGAACCAAATTTCTCAAGTGTTTCACACCATTTGAAATAACAACAAGAAGTATTGCCAAAATTTTAGCTGTACTATGTCACAATATAAAAATTTAATAGCACTCCTGTAATTCCAAAGATATCTAAAGAGGGCTGGCAGCCTTTAATCTTCATCTTTTTTTTTTTTTGTTAAGAATCCAGTAAATGGTATTCTAATGCAAAGAATGAAAAAAAAAAGGGGAGAAAGATATTTAGAGATTCTCAATGTTATGACAGCCAATTTATGCTTGTTTTATGCTGGTTTCTATGACTACATGTTAATCTTCTCAGCATGGGATTGCCCAAACAAAAAACTAGAGTAGTGGGGTATCTGAAAGACTACTGCAAGCTGGGGAGGATGTGAAGAGACAGGGACTGTAGTGGCCAGAGGGCTGAAGTGATCTGTAACTGAACATTCATCAGTCTACTATTGCTTCAAGAAGTCCTGCCAACTTTAACAGCAACACTGTTTAAGGTTTGCAAATAAAAATTGTCACATTGGGCCAATCTTTTCTGTGCAGCGATACTGTTGCAAATAAAAACCAAAAAATGAGTAGAATGCACTTCACTCAAAACGAGAGAAACAACAATATGTTTTATTGAGGTAAAATAATAATTTGACAGAGTTCAATGAGTTCAGTGGATTTTAGCAAAGTTTAACAAGGGTTTATCAAGATTCAATAAGTTTGTTTTGAATAGGGTTTTTTAAGTGGCTCTGGTTTAGCAGCAGTTTAGGATTTATTAATATTTTGAGACAGATCACAAGATTAGGTTGTGTAATTCTTAGTACTTAATCATCAGCCAATTTAACAGAGAGATTCGGTGGAATTTATTACAATCAAGGTAGTGACTTAGTTAAAGATTTGAGAATGGCAAGGTTCACCCGAGACTTACAGCAGTTTCCTAAATCAAATCACACACACACACACACACACAGACAGAGGTTAAATCAAATCACACACACTCAGACAGACAAACAGTTCTAAATCAAATTGTACACACTCACATACAGAGGTTAACCTATGATTAAAATTTCCCTTTTCATGAGTGGCATGATTACTCACTTTTATGTGCTGGCATTTGTCAGCAGACGATTGTCAAACCTCACCAAATCAGGCCTTTGAATCCTTGCAAAATCGTCAATGGACAATCTTTGAATCCTCGCAAACTTGAGAGGCATCCCAGTCCAGGGGGAGGTACTGGGTCACAGCTGCTGTGATCCCGGAGAGCTCAAAGGTTCTCACTTTGGATCGCTATTTATAGGATTGGGAGATGATTTGCTTTGGTCAGTATTTTCCTTTCTGGCCACAATTCTTGCTGAGTCATTTTGGTACACAATTCAGGCACCAGTGGTCAGGGAGGGCCAGATCATCCCAGCTCACTGCACTGGTGGCCAAGATAATAGCACAATGGGAGTTTTCAACATAATGGGAATGTTCTAGGTGTTCTGAGGGAGCTCCTGATTGTCCCAGCTCACTGCACTTGTAGCAAAGACAGCAGCACAATGGGAGTTTTTCTAGAACATTGATGGCTTGTCATAAGATCGCAGAGTAGCACGGGGGGTAGGGGGGGTGGGGGGGTGGCACTGCATCACCATATATACATAATATATTTTTCCTTCCTTTTTCAGGTACAAAGAATGTAAACCGGATTACCAGCAGTGTTACTACAAATAGTATTTTCTAATAGTATTTTCTATTCTTATATGTCCTTCTGAATGCAAACTTTGAAGACTACCATGTGTGTTGTTAGGTATGCACTGTAAAATACAAACAATATTGTTTCTTTCAAGTGCATTCTTTTAAGATCTTATTTATCTGAACTTTTTTTTCCTCAGCTTTTAGCATTTTTAGCATCCAAAAAATGCAAGTTTTAAAATATTTCTGCAAAGAAACTTTTGTATTTAATATGAGCATTAGACTTTTGTATTTAATACAACCATTAAGCTGTTACTTATTTACAAATTATTTCCAGTTGGAGTGCTGAGTTGTGTTTCCCACTTTTGCTTCTGCCACTAGTACAAATATTTCTAGATAAAGTCTGGAAGTGAACGTTTTCCAGTAATAACTACAATTGCAAAATGCATTAGCGCTAATGGCAGGGGCTCTAAAAATGTCAGGGCCATAGAACTAAAAGTTCAGTGTCCCTTAAGAATTGATGTTCCATGTTGGTAATATCAATAAATGCCATACTTACTTACAATTCTACATAACAGGCATCGACGGTTTCTGTGTATTTTTTTCCTTATCTTTTCAACGATCATTTTTACTTCTGTGATCTCGGTCAAACTTCTTTACTGCCTCAAGTCTGACAGCACACTAGAAATCTTTGTGACAGAGTCACTCCTGTAAAGAGAAATTCTGTAATCAAAAACATCAAAACATTGTAATATAACAAGGAGTCAGGAAGTATGTAAAAAGGACTCTGTTTCACCCACCTCTTCTCTAATTGCTTGGGCTTTACGATTTTTTCCTTTCTACAGTCTAGGTCAACAGAAGCTGTAGGCTACACCACATAGAAGTAAGACAGAGATTCCAAGGAAGCCACCAGAGCTGTTTCAGCTGAGAGGTAAAGGTTGAAATATGCAAGACATGGGTAGAAATGAGTGAGAAACAAAGAATAAAGTTGCTTTACAGGCAGAGGGGAGCTTCAGCCTCCCCTGTGAGTTCCTGTCTCCCTTCTACAGTACTGGTGAATCACATATTTCACATCATGCAGCATTTTGAATTCACTTTCACTCTTTAAATCTATGCCAAAGATATGGAGAGCACTGTAGCCCTGTACAGAGCCAGAGTATTCATTCCTCCTTCAATCCCATATTACAGATTTACCTGCTCAGTGCAATATTGCTGTCTGGCATCACATGTTGTCTCATTCTCCCTGTTTCATGTTCAGACTGCACTAGGGTTGGGGAAGTAGACAGCTTCAATGACTGGAAAGTATTTTGTGTTTTAAAGAAGGAGTCCACAGATGATATGGCAGTTCTGCAGAAATCATGCCGTAATCAGAGGGGTTATCTGAGCTGATTTTTTGAGTTTACCTTCAAATGTTAAGGCACATACTGGCAACAAGTCATTTTAAAAGCGAGTATGAACTCCACATTAACACATACCATTCAGCATGGGCACACAGAATTTAAGGTGCACAATTCGCTCCTGTTCCATACATTGTTCACAAAGGACATGTGCATTAATCATTCTCCATGAAAAAATGCCAAAACTTGTTTAGAACTTCAAAATACCTCTAACTTTAAGATGTTATCACATTTTATTGGGGTATAATGAGGGAAAAGAATGAGTAAAGTAACTAATTCAAGTAATTGCATGCAATGCTCACTGAAAAAGAACTCTGAAATCACCTCTGTGTATTAATATGCCCCCATAAAAGCCCTCACGTGATTTAAGAGATTTACAAAACAGTAATTGTATTCACAGGCATACTCAGTACACAGTTTTCCAAAACTGAGTTAATTTTTTTTTCTAGACCACGGTCATTCATCACCTGATGATGTTTTATATGTCTAGAGCAATTAGTCCAGAAAGAAACAAGCATTACATGTTTTTCCATCTATTTTTTCTGCTATTATTTCTGCTATTCTGTTGTTAGTCAATAAGCACTGTAGAGTATGTACAATAGACTAAATAAATTATATCAGTTAGATGTGCACTGTCTTTCAGTTAACTTGCATAATACAATGTACACACACCATGGAACAATACACGTGCATTATTATAGCTACACATGGAACAGCAACTTCAGATATCTTTATGCATTTCATCAGGGGTCACTGTTTCCAAGGAAGTGTATGAAGTGCTCAGACACCTGCTGTCTGTAATTCTAAAGGTGACTGTTTGCCACCTTGTAGAAGATAAACAATTTTCATACCAGAAGTGACCACCACACCTCTGGTCACTTCTTTTGGTCTTAGGTAGGTTTCTGAGAAAATCAGTTAAATCAAATTGCCCTTAGAAAAATGGCAGATCCATCTTCTGAATGACAGATGCCTCTTACAAAAAACAATTACTTAATTTCTTCATGCCAGATGGTTATCAAAAGTTAGAACTGAGGAACAAGTGTCAAGGCTCTTACAGAGCTTTTGCACACACGCTTGCTCTTCCACGAGACCTCCATGTTTCCCAGGAACACCTAGGCACCCACTGTTCCTCATTCAGAGCATATGCAGGAATTCACACTTCTTGAGGGGAAATCCACAAACTAAATCCTGGGAATTGCATGTGGAAAGGGAGAGCAGAGTGACGACTGGAACCAAGGACAATAAAATTTTAATCAATAACTGTTGTCTGCAGAATAAATGCCCACTGGACCAGTGACTGGAACATTCAATTATTTATCCTATTCATACAAAGTTTAGACTTAAGAACAAGGTAGCACATCCACAGATAGCCTTTAAAAATGGTTAGCTGAGCATTCTGAAAAGATGAGTGGTTGAGTCCTATTGCATAGAGTGGAAAGAATGCAGATCTTTTCCAACACCTGAACAAACAGGTATTGGAAAAATAGCTGCCAGAAGAAGGAATAGCTGCTATCATTCCTAAAACAAGGTAGCGGTTTCACAGCACTCTGATGAGTCCTTTCTTATCAGGTATGGTTGAGAGAGAAATGTAGTCAGAAAAATCAAAAGAGCTCCAAATGTTGCTGACATCGTTGTCGAATATCATGTACCAAAAGCAAAGCAATAAGAATAAAGTATTCTCTAAGTCTCCTAATAGTCATGGGTTTAACAAGCACAGATGTTCTTCAATGTTATAGACCAAATGTATCATTTACATTTCACAGCATCAAGGTATATAGGGTATTACTTCCCCTTTTTTTCTCTAGGATTAAGAGTATTCTTTACATTTTTAGTCATTTTTGCATCGATTCTTGATAATTGCAGTTTACATATCTTTTCTATATGTAGCTTTTGTGTTAAAAGGAACGTCGTTTTATTAGCTGAACAACTATCTTTGCCGTTTATCCTTAGAATGACAAAAAAATACTGCTATGTTCATGCACTTGAAAAATCTTTGAAGACAGCATTGCTACTGCCAAGGACATACTGAAATTGTGGCAAAGAAAATAGAGAGCAACAACACATCAGTCAGGAGTTTCTGAGCTAACTGCCAGCTCTGATTTTCTCAAACATAGGCACACAGGCTACAGGAGCCTTAGAGGATCCTGGTCTCAGAACACATTAAGGAACCCAGCTTTGAAGGATCTTGTGATTCAAGTTGCACTCTCAAACACAGACACCTAAACCTTATTGTTCACTTCAGAAAATCTTGATTTTGTAGTTTTTGAATTTTATTAGCTGTAGAAGTTAGGATCTTGGGTATTTAGAGGGTATCAGGACACTGACAAACAAGCTGCAAAGCAAAACCTGTGCCTTAGTAATATACCTAAGAGCCTGTGCTCTTAGTAATGTACCAGCATGGCTATTTTATCTCTCCCCCTCTCTTTAGCTAAAGGATAACTCATTTGAAGGATAACCTCTGAATTCTGAAGATCAATGGGCAAGATCATCATAAGATTCAAGAGTTTTGTGTAAGATCACACAATATGGAAACTGAATTGTGGCTTTCCTTTCCTACAAGTGTAACAAACCTGTCTATATTATTAATCTCCTTACATTTCAGCGACCTGCCACAAATGTACTTAGAACAGAGCCCCTCAGGCAAGAAAAGGAGATGTTTACAGCAGTGGCACTTAGTCATTATAATTAGTTTTTTTCTACATTGCTGTATTAGCACAGCTGGTGCTATTCTCTAAACTTTGAATGTCCTACCATGGTCTTAACAGTTCTCAGCTATAGATAACCCCTGGAACAGTCCAGACCAATGATGCTTTGCTGTTTTTTTTCCTTCCTTCTAGAGTTATGGATGGCTTAAATTAACATTTCCAATAAAATATCCACAGGTGTTCCTATTGTGGGAAGTTGTGTGTTCTTCTGCATCCTTCTTGTGCATCTTTTTCAAAGAATCATCTGTCTTCATAATCTTTGTCTTTTTCAGTTTTACTTTTTGAATGCAAGTTTGAACAGAGCAGAAGATAAATCTGTATCCACAAAGGCTGATACTAATTGTAATTTAAAATACTACCATTAATATATCTACAAGACATGACTGTTCCACAGTCTCACTAGTTCATCAGTGGATGGTGTGTCATATACAAACAGTTCATTAATCATAGAATCATAGAATCCTTTAGGTTGGAAAAGACCTTTAAGATCATCAAGTCCAACCATTAATCTAACACTACCAAGTCCACCACTAAACCATGTCCCTAAGCGCCATGTCTACATGTCTTTTAAGTACCTCCAGGGATGGTGACTCAACCACTTCCCTGGGCAGCCTGTTCCAGTGCTTGAAAACCCTTTCAGTGAAGAAATTTTTCCTAATATCGAATCCAAACCTCCCCTGGTGCAATTTGAGGCCATTTCCTCTCATCCTGTCACTTGTTACTTGGGAAAAGAGACCAAGACCCACTTTGCTGCAATTTCCTTTCAGGGAGTTGTGGAGAGTGATAAGGTCTCCCCTCAGCCTCCTTTTCTCCAGGCTAAACAACCCCAGTTCCCTCAGCCGCTCCTCATCAGACTTGTGCTCCAGACCCTTCTCCAGCTTCGTTGCCCTTCTTTGGACACGGTCCAGCACCTCAATGTCTCTCTTGTAGTGAGGGGCCCAACACTGAACACAGTATTTGAGGTGTGGCCTCACCAATGCTGAGTACAGGGGCACGATCGCTTCCCTAGTCCTCCTGGCCACACTATTTCTGATACAAGCCAGGATGCTCTTGGCCTTCTTGGACACCTGGGGACACTGCTGGCTCATTTTCAGAATACAGCCAGGAGCCCACAATTACTAATTCAGATTATCTTTTTTGCTTCACTTCAAAAAGTGAAGGCTGAACAAACTCTTGCTGTACACTGACAAAGAAGCAATATAAGAAGAGAAAATAAGACAGCCATTTTGACCAGACAAGCATAGAGACTACAAAAGAAAGAGAAAAACCATAGTGGTATAATAAAGGCAGAACAGATGGAAAATGTAACCACTGTGAACTCGAGACTGGTCCCATTCAAATTGCCAATCCAGCAGTAAGAAAGTAAATAAATGAAATGCACCCAAATGTTATGCTATATTCTTAAGGAAAGTACTGTTGGGAATTCAAGAAAGATTTAGCTGAGAAAGTCCCTGGCTCTGAAAGACAAATCAACTCATTAAACAAGGCTAACCTTTTGCCTAAAAATACTAGTATCCAAGAAGTCAAAAACATCCATTTCTAAGACAGGTAAAGTGTTGATCATTTTCCCAAATAAACTAAAAAGTGTTTGTATTTCCTGATTTCTATCTTTAACCGTTACTGCTACACTTCATCTAAAATTCTTATTTGCACTTTCATTCAATCACCGTGAAGTACTTAAATGCTTGCAATCAAGTCAACAATGGAAGAAGTCTGTATGTAGTTTTAGAATCAGAGTAAGAAGCACTAAGCATGTCTTTGTAGGAGTCTCCTGGTAAACGATAAAGAAATGCAAGAAGAGAATGAAAAAAATGTAGACTATTCTATGTTCACAGGAGAAGCAACACAGCAATATGATAGAGTATTAAACAGATATCTTTGCTTCTGTACACAGACTCAGAGCAAGCCCTAATTAGGGATGAGAGCGAGAGAGAGTATTGCCTAGAGATTTGTGTCTGTGCTCTCAGGATCCTAGTTTCACAAAACATCCAGGCCAGGAGTATAGCTCACCTAGTCTTCCTTGTGTTTGGGGGTCTGTACTCTCAGTTTATGATAGTATAGCAGCCCTCTAGGCAATTAATTTTAGGAAAAGTAGACCTAGTCCAAAACCAGTAGATTTAACAGCATGGAATTCCACAGCTCACAAGGCCCATAGAACCAAGGAATGGAATGGGTGTCTACTACAAGGTACAGCAGTGGGAATAAATACAGTGGTTGACAGCCAGCTGATGAGGCTGTTTATATATATTAAAATCTTATTCTTGTCTCTCCCAGGCAGTTTAACTTTGCTTTACTGCTATTGCATTTTGACTGTGATGTAAGTAGTCCTGGGTAGTGTGTAGGACACAATTCACTTGGATAGGGCAGATTTCAGATGCCTTTCCTGTAAGTGAAAGACTTCTCAAAAGTTCAGCAATTCTGTGGTAGAAGTATAATCCCTAATAAGAAAGTCAGAAATCTATCTATGAACAAAAGTTTTTAGTGTCTGCTATGATTTCTGATATTCTTGAAAGTAACTCGGTTCTCTCTTAATTTTCATCTGAATCCTCTGTAACTTTTTTTCTATCATCTGTATGGCTTCAGAAGATACTATACACTGTAAGAGTTTTCTGACCTGTTTTCCTATGGTTAACATGGAAAATGGATGGATTTATTTTATACCTGAAATGGTGTTTTCTAGTTCCTCACTTTATTTTTTTAACATTTGATGATAAACAGAATGGGAAGCATCTTGCTAGGGTCACAAAAAAGTTCTGAGATAACATTTCTATGTTATCGACAATTTAAAATAAAATCTTTTCAAGGTAATCTTTTAAGCTCCATGGAACAAGGATATTAATAAAAGAGAGCAAATTTGCTCTTCTGTGCAATAATACTCAGTACTTTATCATCAGGACTTTTGCTGTTTAGAAATATAATAGGAGATTTTCAGTGTGAAAGTCAGTGGATAATTTTAAAAAATTTGATGCATAGGATCACTTGTAACCTGTACAGTATTTTGTGATTCATCCAATACTAGTTATCACACATACACTGAAATTTCTTTTTGATGAGATGACCTAACTAAACAAGAGTGAAAAAACTGGGAATTAGATATTTACTTAATAAACTGGTCTCAGTTTGCCATTATATATATCCAATAATTATTTACTGCAAAATTTATGAATATACTAATAAAAATCAATACTTCTTCACATTGCTTAAAGACAATTAATGAAAACTGCCATTTTTGCTATTGGGATTTGCTGCAGTCTAGTAATAACTGAAATTAGCATTTTACATTTTCATTTATAAAGCTTGTATTATTGGCACAGCATAGAAAAGTATTGTAATTTCATATGGAACAGTATTTTATCATTTGGCAACCCACTCAGCATTGTCCACAGCACAAAGTGGACATAAACTCAACAGTTGCTCAGAGCGAGTATGCTGGATCTCATTGCGTGGAATTCCAAAGACCCACAGAGGCCTCTTCACAGCAAGCAGTCTACATAATCATGGGTATAATGCACAAAGAAACTGACTGACTAAAAAGCAAAAGAAAGAACATCATGGAGAGTTAGTGTTATTGAGAAGATCTGTACTGTGGGTATTCATACCAGTGTTCTAATATAAGTGTAGTGTGGTGTTATTTAAGCAGAATGTACTGATGCCAGTCCTTCCCTTGACAGAAATAAAATACAGTTAGATTTTGCACACATCTGCATCTTGGACAGTTTGGCTATTAAAATATAAGAGTTTTGCCATCTGGAAAAGTGGTAGGAATTGAACATAAGCAGATGAATCTATCAAAAGAGCATATTTTCTTCTGATGAAAACCAGTGAGCTACTTAGAAAAATTAAACCTGTAAAATGGAATTGACCCACAAGAATTCTAACTTATGGGATCTGCATTTGTAAATGCTGAGCCACATTTCAAGGAAAAAAAGCATCACCACGCAAGGTAAAGGTGTTGACACCCTTGTACCATTGTAATTAAAAATGCATTAATAAAAGTCTCTAGCATTCTGCCCTCTCAACAATAAAGTAACAAATGTTACATATTAGTAGCTAGGCATTGCTCAAAGTTAACCCATTTTCAATTAGAAAACATACACAAAAGCATACACAAAAGAAGCTGTTTCAATTAGAAACAGTTTTTAGAAAAAGTGTTCTTTTTTCATGATACCAAGGTGCATAAACTATTTTGGTCTCTTGAGGGGAAAAAAAATTTGAACTCTGTACCTAGAAGGATATTCAAAGCCTCTGCTATTCAAATCTTCTTCAGGCAAAAGTGGAAAAATGATGGACTCTGAGGAACAGTAGTGAGTGAAACAGGTAGCCCTAACATCAGGAACAAATCAGCAGGTTTTAAACCCCTTTAAAAAGAAATTTTGGCAAAGTTTATAGGAGAAACACTACCACCTCCCCACCTTCTAAAGCAAGAGAACATGGATTCCAAACGTCACAGTAGGTGGGGGGAAAGTACAGAACACAGAGACATGCCAAATCTTGATATGCCTGGATAATAATTATTGTAAGTTTAGATATATCCTTATTTAATTTGGATATCTGACTGCATAGTGCATAGTGCATGCTTTACTTCTAACATACTATGCTAAGTGAAGGACGTGGTGAAGGAAAGTGCTGGATAGAAAACTTTATCAACGTAATTAGCACATTGTGGGAATATGCAATAAAATTAGTATGCACTAAGGCAGGAAATGAAGGATACACAGAATCAACACAATGTTGACAAAATGTTTGACTCTTTTGTAAGAAAGAGTTAGAAGAAGAGATTAAAAGCAAATTCAAAAATAATTTTGCTCCTCCAGTTTGTAACAAGGAATCTAGCTTATTTAGATCCCATGCCTCTGAGGAAATATAGCAAAAGATTAAAATGGCTTGGTCAGCAATGAAACCAGAGAATTACTAAAAGAACAATAAAAAGGCTAAATGTGCTAAAAAGATACATGAAAAGATTAGCCAAATGTAAACAGATACCAAGAACAGAGTTAATCTCTGAACATACAATTTGGGCAAAATCAAATTATGCAGTCAGTTCACATTTGATAAATTATCACTGTATATAGCTAAAGGAAAAAAACAATGATATTCCTCTATGAAGACAAACAACTTTAAAGGCAACAGAGCTCTAATAGGGTTTCTCTTTGAGCCAGAAGAAGATATACTTAATCTTCACAATCACACATGTAGATACAATTTTTTCTTACAGGTTTTGATTGTGAATCTTAGCAATATTTGTACATTTTAGCACTGAAAGAGATATAAATTCAATGCAAGCAGAAGATGACATGAAGAGCTTTAATGAAATAAAATTGAATTCAGAATTTCTGTTTCTACTCTGGAAATTTTATTATTTATTTGACTCGAGGCTCGGCCAGAGAACTATACTGAGCTGACCATTGACTGGGTTAGGCCTTGAATCAAGACTAATTAAAAAAACAACAACTTCCACATAGATAT
Source organism: Mycteria americana (assembly GCF_035582795.1). Classification (NCBI taxonomy): domain Eukaryota; kingdom Metazoa; phylum Chordata; class Aves; order Ciconiiformes; family Ciconiidae; genus Mycteria; species Mycteria americana. The sequence continues at coordinate 60,465,835 of NC_134396.1, forward strand.
TTTTAATCGCTATTTTCAGTTCCTCAAAAGTTTATAAAAGGTCCAAAGGATGAGACATAAATGAAAGACTGCAGATTAAATGGAAGAACATATTCAAAATATATAGCTGGGTGCAATTTATCTTTCCTTATTTTGGCTTTTTAATATATGAATGTATACAAACATGTTCTTCTATATTTTAAATGTCCTTGTTGAAAAACCTTTGGTGGAAGGGAAAAATAAGATGCAATCCTACATTATCAAAAACAAGTCTATGTTTTCAGTTTCCACTACCATATAAGGAAGAGCTGCTATTAAAAAAGAAAAATCACCTTAAATATTTTTCATATGAGTTTAATCAGAAAAATGAATACTAAAAATCTTTGCAAGAAGTATTTGGAAAAAATAAACTTAACAATTGGAAAATAGTCTTTGTCTGAATTTAAGGTGAAAAAAAATGTTGCTCTGAGTTTATTGGTAGATGCAACTGATTGATTCAGAAAGAGACAGAAAGGTCTTCCAGTCAGATTTCCAGTAGGACCTATACATCCACACTTATTCTTTGTGAAAACAGGGAAGAAGTACCATTAAAATTCAAATGAAAGAAAGAAAATTAAATAAATCCAGAGTAATACCAGACTGACCACAAATAAAGAAACAAGAAGCAAAACTGAAAATAAACCCAGATACAAGAGTGATACAAAAATAGAAAAGCTGTAAAGTAACACTGACCCCAACTCGAAATTTGTGAGGGTTTTTTTGGTTTGTTTCCACAACACAGACCACCCCCCTCCCCACCACAAAAAGACATTTCCAAAAGTTAAAAAGTCTCCATGACTTTGACTTTTAAATCCAAAGGTACAACCTGCATGAAATTTAAGTATTTCTTTGTAATGTTGCTAATGTCCCCTAAATAACAATAACTTTCATCTACTAATTGAGAATCACAAATGAAACTATATACAAAACAATTGACTCAAACAGGGCATGAACCAAATTGCCCTGTCTATGTGTTTTTGTTTCTGAACTGAATAAAATGCTATATGAAGCAAACAATGCTTTTTATTTAATTTAGTGATCTGCATGTTCAATAGGAGCGTATTTGGAGCACATATATAATGCATACTGGGCAAATCTATATCCTGAGGTCCTGCATTTTAACCTGTACAGCTATAATGAAAAGAGTAAAAAATCCCCATCTTTAAGTGTAGTGCAATTGCCACTTCACCCTAGTAGCACAGCACTGTAAATGAGAACTCAAAACTCCTGTTATTAATTATTTGGGCATTGCTGATCAGGACTTTAATGTACATTGTATTTGTGAATACAAGTGATTCAGACAGACAAAACCTTCTTCAAAGTAGAGAATCATCTGAGTAGAGATGATAGAAAGGACTCATTTGGGTCTCTAGTCCGTTAAATATTCATCTTCTGTAAAAAATAAGTACGTAAAAACAACTGTAGAGTTGTTTACACCTAGTTTAGTATGTAAGGGGAAACAGATCAAGTTTAATTTGCTGTTTCTTTGAAACTACAGAAAAGCAGAATCTCCACTGCAAAAACCCAAAAATGTCTTCCCCCCACCCCCAACATTTGGATAATGCTCTTCCCAGATTTAAATTTTTCAGGTTTTGAGGAAAAAAAATGTCTTTTTTTTTTTTTTTTTAAGAAAGGTAGAATTGTTTCCATGTTGTGGCAGGTTGGCCTTGGCTTACAGTCAAGCACCCACACAGCCACTCACACACCCCTTTCCCCTGCTCATTTGTGCATTTTATAAAAAAATAAACTTCCTAAAATACAGCATTTCATTCACAACAAAGGGCTCAGATGCATTCTGTGGTGGGTCGGTTGCAGAACCACTAGTGTTCATTCAACTCAGGGCAGCCCCTGGCTGCCTCCCACAAAAGTCGTCCCTGAAGTGTCCCCCACCAAAACCTTGCCATTTACACCCAATATACACCTTCCTTTCTATCTTTTATTCTAATTAAAACATTTTTTCTGTAAAATCAGATGCAATATATCAAAGCAAAATACATATTTTTAAAAATTACTTTGTTTTTTTCAAAAGAGGAAAAAAACAAATTTTAACCTTAAAAATAGTTTTCACAGCAAAATGTAAAGTAGTATTGACTTATCTGCTGTCTTCATTATTCTAATCATTTTTTACTAAAGCGATAGCTAAAGGCAAGTTGTCCTGCAAAACAATGGGTTTCTATTTGTATGAACAAATTAAATTAACAATCAGTTGGAGCAAAGATAACTGAGTAATTTCTGGTATATTTTATGGAGTCTAAAACCAGAATGGATTATTTATTTTACTCTTTTGAGATGTACAGATGAATTTTTTCTAATTTGTACTTAAATCAATAAATAATCTTTATATTATATATGGTATAATATACAGTAAATAATGCAAATATATAACAAATAATGCAATTAAGTAACTTAAAACAGTAGAATATTTCAGTGAATATTTACTGTTTAAATTTTAATACTCTGTAATATTTACAATTAAATCAGTCTTTAAATTATTTTCCCTGCACACAGATAAATTATGCATAATTGGTGTTAAAGCAGCAAAAGTAAAAATGCTAATGGTTGTTAATTTCATCTTTCAGCATATAATGTGCATTTTACAGAGACCAGTGAGCAGTCCCAAGCAATATCAGCACACTAATCTGCCTCAGTCAAGTTTGAAACTATTTGTGGTAACTTCACTGTAGAACATATTTTTTTCTCAGTCTTCCTTTATATGAAAAGGAAAATAAACCTGATGATAGAAAATGTGTGCTAAAGTGTGTATAGTATGTAGAGGTAAAACATAGTTGGTTTTTTTTTTAAGAAAATATGTGTAAAAAAGTAAAGTATGTAGAAGGATGTTTAAAAAATGAAGTATTAGAACACAGTTTTCACAGAAAATAGCTGTGGATTTAGACTTTTCATCTTCTTCCCAACTCTCCCAAATGTAAAAAACAATATTATCAGCCTTTTAATAAGTTAACTCTTTCCATAATAGGCCAAAGGAAAAAGAAACAAACAAACCCTGAGAGCTTAAACTGGAAAAAAACCCCCATGCTGCTTATTGAAACATAATCTGTGAGATCACAGCCTAAAGCAGTGAAAAAAGGTGGAGTGAATAATAAAATATTTCTTTCTTCTTTTTAGGAACATGAATGTCACTGTTCAAGAAAATGGTTTTCAGCATCAATGCTGGTGTCCTGGTTTCGGCTGGGATAGAGTTAATTTTCTTTCTAGTAGCCGATATAGTGCTACAAAGCCGATATAGCTACAAAGCTACCTACTATTTTGCTATGAAAAGAACACGTTAACTTCATTTTTATTAGTGCCTTATCAAAGGGAGGATCATAGATCTTGCTTGCCTTTTGTGATTTATCTCAGTTTCAGGAATAACACAAAATGAAGCAAAGGGACACAGTTATTTTGCAGATCATGAAACAAGAGACTGAAGCAAGATGTCAGGCAGCTGTCAACTCAAAATGCTTGAAGTTATTTAAAGGAAACTTCACAATTTTTAATTAACACTGACCAGGAAATGCATGAATTAAGAAATGTGGGGGGAAAAAAAGTATTTATTTATTTATTTATTTATTTCACAAGAAACAGAGTCCTTAATGCTGAAACACAAATTTGCATCTGCACTTTATGAATAATATATAACTTGAAAATAAATGTCATGTTAGAATAATAGCAAAACCTACTCTTTTTTCTTTTTCTTTTTTTCTAACAATACCTCTGCTTTTCTTGGAAGAAAGTTAACATAGGAATGATAAGGTTTTTTATGACAGCTGTGAAGACACTCATGCAGGCTAGCTAAGGAAAGCTTCATTTTTAAAAACGTATTTTTGAAGCTTAATCTTCAGTTTCTTAAGCTGAAGAGTTTTAGAAAAGGAGTTTTTCAGGAAAAGTCCAAAACGAAAACACAACCCTGCTTTTCTTTGGACACCATTCAACTTAGTTCATTCCCTGCCTAGTTATTCTGTACTGGTAGATGGTGACTTCTTGGTAGCCTATTAAAACAAGCAATTGCAAAAATGGTGAAATGGAAGGTGTCTCCATGGAAACAGTAGTTAAAATTAGGTAGTAAAATATGCTAGTATAAAACCGCATCTCTCCATGGCTCCTAGTAAAAATAAATAAATAATTAGATCACAAAAACTATATAAAATACTATACAACAGTATTTTGTGACCATATAAATCTCCAGCACAATCTGTGCTACGTCAGGTGTCACACTGAGATGATAATTTTGGACAAAGCAACATCCCCTGAGGTCTTCTCTGTACTAGCTTCCCTTCTCTTAAGCAAATAATTGCTACGACAACACCATAGTCTGGGGACAGAATGGGAAAGAAAAAGGAAAAATACAATCTTCCTCAAAACCAAGCAAATAATGTATTGCAATTCATCAGTCAAGTCTCCCTTCTATACCGTGTCATGTGAATACTGAGGTAGGGGTACAATGAATAAGCAAAAAAACCCCAAAAGAATTAAAAGGAAAAAATCACACTCAAACAAATTATATTAAAAAAAAATAAAAATGGATTAGCACTTCTGAAGCACCATGACACACAAGAAGAAATCCATGCTATCAAAGGGAACTTGATTGAAATATAGACATTCTGCAGTACAACTGACACATCTTATTAAAACCAGAAAGCTGAGGGCTTGACAAATTGAAAAAAAAAACCCCAACCCTAAAGCTTTCATTGCCAATCAAGCTCATCCAGGAAAGTAATCCATAAATTAATCCCATAGTTCTCTTTATGTATGCAGTTTTATAGTTCACATACTCATTTTCTGACAATTTCACAAACAATTGTTTTATCTTCATAGAAAGTCAATGTACTATTAATATTCTGTCTAGACGGGGAACTAAGACCCAGTGGGATGAAGTGCCCAGGAATATATAAAATTCTATAGTTAAACTCATGGCCTAGCCAGATCCTTTCAAGATACAGTCCAGTATCTAGATCCGTGCTTTTCCAACACACCAACCGTAACCTCCGGAAGCTCAGCAATATATTGGCTTCTCTGATCCTTGCCATAACAACCAGGTATTAATTAGCAAATAACCCTGTTCCTGCAGTCATTTACCGGAAGTCTTGAAAGCTACTTGGAATGCCAGATTCCTCCTTGTAATACCAAAGTACTATAATCGGCTAAATTAAACTCTCTGACATTTCTAGAACAATCCTACTCAAAATCATAATGCAAGGTAAGAATGGTTTAGATGCAGTTTCCTCTACCTTTGTTATTTCCAGAATTTCCTCCTGGGGAAGAATAGGGAAGCCTAAACCTTCCATATCTTTTTTCCTAAGTTATAAAATGTGACATGCTAAAGTCTCTAAGGCACCACACACATTTTGAAAGACGGCAGTTATGAGAGAGGAATAGCTCCTAGTTCTAGACTGTTCAAGAACAAGACAACTCAGATACACTTCTCAGATGAAAACAAAAATCACAGCACTTAGTAAACAGACAGATTTCACTCTTTATAAAAGGCCATATTTTCATTCTCAGAAGAAATTAATTTCTGACAACATGTTGTATACTAGTTCAGTCAGACTGTGCCACTTATTTTCCTTACATATTCATAGTCTTCCTTTTCTTTTCTGTTCTTTTAATGCTATAAAAATGAAAATACAAACTTCCCAAAGTACAGCATTTCATTAACAGCAATGCTTGCTATTCTGTCAGTGACTCACCAGCCAGCCTGCAGATTTACAAATAAATGCTATAAAGAGATTACATTTCCAATTTTATAATTTTGACACTCCTGCCTTTTCACTCAATTAATAATTATATGAGTATCTGTGCACACATTAAATGCACTCAGGAAAAAAAAAAATCAAATAAATAGGGATTATAGTAGTAAAGTTATTGTACAGATATTGCTTCCTCATGAGACAGATAAATAAATATGTTTTAGTCCTCACCAATGACACATGACATCAACAGAAGGAACATCTAACTAGTGCCCAACAATGTGATATTTCAGGTCTATGTATGGACATTACTTAAATCCAATTTATCTTCTTACCTATCTTTCAAATGGTATTGCCAAATACACATATTCTTTATGTGAAAGACAATGTAAATACAAAGGTAAAGGAATTTTTGTGGGAACACAATCTGAGTAAGAAAACATCACCAAAACCAAGAGACTTGAATTATACACACTTCATTCAAGGTATATGAGCTAGAACTAACTTAGTAAGCCTTTTAAATATGTCCAAGTCTTTTAAATGGATCTAGCATTGACTGAAAATAATTTTCAAAATCTAGGACTCTTGAAAGAGCCTTTGCAGAGAAAGATATTAAATTCAGATCTGTTATCGTCACATTCAATGTCACCTGGCCAAAACAATATACTTAATTTTTATACAATTAGTACTATTGTCTGGAAATCTTCCTTGACAAGCCTCATTTTGGAAGTTTCTGTTCCTTGGTGTGACTTTTTTCTTCTCGTATTTTAAAATGAGACTAATTAATACTTTCTGTACTTCTTGGTAAAGTATTAACATCATGGCTGCATATAGTAATTTACCTAGTGATTAATCTATATCAAACATTAGTGACCTACTATTTTAGGAATTTAAAAATAATTAAAAACTAATTACAATTGTCAACTCATTGAAAAAAGCATCTTAACCTCTATTTTTAAACTGTTTTAAGTCAGTGATTATGAACTAATATAAGTAGAGTTATAGAAATGTTTAATATGAATGGTAAAAAGTATGAAATAAGTGATGAAATGAAAACAATGGCTACATATTAAATGAAAGACAGTATATTTTTAAATTTATAGATTAATTTTACTGGACTAGATTATATACCATTTTATGTTTAAGTACTTACCTACTTATACAACATGCAGCCGTATTAGTATTCATCTAAATCTTACTATTTAAATCCACTGAATCTCATTTGTGTATCAAACACTTATGGGAGAAGAAAAAAGAAGCTAAAAATCTGTTTATTGATATTTTTCCCCATACTCCCAGTGAACTTCGCTTGCAGGATCTGCTAACAAAAAAATGATTAATCTGAAGCAGGGGTCTGTGCTTTGTGCCATGGGTTCCCCTTACTTCAAGATATACAGTGGCTTAAGAATAATTTACAAATTAATTTACATAAAGATGTTGGAAATTACCAGACACTGTCTGAAGGACTCGAAAGTAGAACAGAAAAGAATCACTAAATCTTTAGAAAATTGTCTCAATCCAAAAGTTAGCTCTAAAAACATTCTCTCTTATTCATTATTCTGATAATATCATCTGCTTTCCATTAATAATGTATTACTTCTCATTTTGTGTCACAGTTCAAAGATACTCTGCCACTCAAAAAGCTGAAAGCAGAACAGATTGCAAAGGACATACAGCTACTTAAATGTAAAAAGGAGTGCACACAATACTGCATTGAAACAAGTGTGTTTCCCAACTTGAGACAGAACAGGAAGGTGTTCCAAACTACCCACTTCTTCACACTTCCTACTTGTAATAGTACACTGCTATGGCTCCTGACCCACTGCCCCTCATTACGCTCATCTTCACCTTCAAAGCTGAATAGGAGCCATGTCTTCCCAATTTGAATACTACACGACATTAATACTTCTGTCTCAGCTACAAGTCTGGCAGTGATGCTTACCTGGCATCACTAGGCAGTGATGTTTATTACACCTCTCTGCTCCGCTCTCTCCCATATGATCTCTTTGCCTTTCTCTAAGACAATCAGTCAACTGATGATGGTTATCCTTGAGGGCAACGCACACTTGCTTACTGGGCTGACCTGCCTACTGACTATAGCAGCCACATCTTCATAAGATGTATCCATCCATTTAATCTTCAAGAGATGGGGGAAGGGAAGGGCAGGTTGTCTTAATCAGTGTATCGGGTTTACTTAGCAAGCTTTTGGTGTTGGAAAGGGGGTGGGGCAGGAAGGTTGCAGGGGTGTCCTCTTTGAGTAGAGACCAGGGACTGCCCCTGTGTTGGACAAACCCAGTTTCAGCCGGCTCCAAAATGGACCCCATGCTGGCCAAACACAAGCCCATCAGTGACGCTGATGGTGCCTCTGTGATAAGATATGTAAGAAAGGGTAAAAAATGTTGTGCAGCAGCTGTGAGAGAGAGAAGTGAGAAAAAACTTGAGAGAAGCAGCCCTGCAGACACCAAGGTCATGATGAAGGAAGGGGAGAAGGTGCTCCAGGTGCAGAGCAGAGATTGGCCTGGACCCCCTGGAGAAGACCATGGTGAAGCAGGTTGTCCCCCTGTAGCCCGTGGAGGACCACAATGGAGCAGTGTCCTGGTTTCAGCTGAAATAGAGTTAATTTTCTTGGTAGTGGCTGGTATGGGGCTATGTTTTGGATTTGTGCTGAAAACAGTGTTGATAATACAGAGATGTTTTAGTTGTTGCTGCACTAGTCAAGGACTTTTCAGCTTCCCGTGCTCTGCCAGGTGCAGAAGAAGCTGGGAGGGGACACAGCCAGGACAGCTGATCCAAACTGACCAAAGGGCTATTCCATACCACATGATGTCACGCTCAGTATATAAAGCTGGGGAAGAAGAAGGAAGGGGGGGACATTTGGAGTGATGGCATTTGTCTTCCCAAGTAACCGTTAGGTGTGATGGAGCCCTGCTTTCCTGGAGATGGCTGAACACCTGCCTGCCCATGGGTAGTAGAGTGAATGAATTCCTTGCTTTGCTTCGCTTGCGTGCGTGGCTTTTGCTTTACCTATTGAACTGTCTTTATCTCAACCCATGAGTTTTCTCACTTGGCTCTTCCGATTCTCTCCCCCATCCCACTGGGGGGGAGTGAGCGAGCGGCTGCGTGGTGCTTAGCTGCCAGCTGGGGTTAAACTACGACAAGCAGATATCCACATTGCAGCCCATGGAGGAAACTCAGATCTCAATATATTCTGTGAGACTATAATCTCATAAAGCTATCTTTCTGAAATGAATCCTACAGTAATGAAGATTTCTAGGCAGTATCAGATTAGTTGAGATGGCTTGCAGATTCTGTACTGGCATTTCCATCTATTGTATCTTGCTGGAAGAAAGCATTACTGTATATTTCTACAAAACTTAACCCGAGATTTAAAGGATTTCAAATACGGATCTAAATTCAAACTTCTAGTCTCACAAGGCAGAGATCTGCTTGATGTGACGGTTTCAAAAAGATCAGATAAAAGGAGGAAAGAGCCTTTCTCTAGTAAAACGGCAATGTACAAGAAGTGAGTAAAGTGAAACCTGCAGCCAATGAGGAAGTGTATTTTGACAGATCGCTACAGAAATCAAAGGTAAAGGAAAGCCTTCTATGACAGTACTCTTCACACATCATCCACATGTAACACAAAGCAATATTTCATAATGCTTTTGAATTATTCAGGATAAAAATGCTCTGACAAAACTTATGCTTCTTAAACTCTAGAATGTGCTGAAGATACGTACTTCAGTGGCCTTCTAGGGAGATATAACCAACTTTATCAAACCTCTGTCTTGTTACATGCTGACTTATATCTCAGACTCTTCATCTGTGCAAGTTTCTTCAGTGCATGGATCTGCTGTAATTACTACTATAAAGTCCTGGTAACTTGTGTGTTTAGTATCTCCATGCAAGTGTTCACAGAAAGTCTGTATTTATGCCCGTGCTTAAAGTTTTACTCACAAAACATAAGTTTTTAGTATTCCCAGTTCCGTATCACTCTCCTTGGATGATTAGTAACTTAGAATTCTTAGAATTATGGGGAGGTGTATCTCACTATGATCTCTAAATTAGAGCTTCAACACTGTAACTCATGTTTTGGGTTTTTTTTCTTTAAATAGAATTTGACTTTTTAAAAAACCTTAAAATATGTTATAAAGGAAAGATAAGGAAAACTTACATTCTCTTCTGAAATATAATAATTTCTTCCCCCTTTTTTTATTTCCTATGAAATTAGTTATAACTTTTGATTATCTGTATTTTCACACTCATTAGTAAACAATATAAACTGCCAACAAGGTAATTTGCCTTTTAGAAATAATATCACTAATCAGTAGAAATTTCCAGTAAATGCTTGTAATTACAAGTACTCTCTGTGACATATGCAGCCCCCACCGACTCATAATTTTTTTTAGTGGAAAAATACCACTTGAACTACTATAATTAGAATGAATGTAAACATATTTTTCCTGCAGTTTCCACCCTTTACTGGTCTTTTGGATTACTGGTCTACTGTATTGCTTACAGTGTGTTATACATTCACTTTTAGAGCATTTTCAGGGGCCACAAGCAACTTCAGAGCACCAGGCGACATGCTGCCAGCAAGACATGTGTCAGGAATAACGAGCTTAAACATTTGAAGGCAGTCCACATCTTGCTACAGTCTCTCAAGAGCCACTGCTGGCAACCTATACCAAAAGAATTAACATCTACTTTAAAACCGGAGCAAAACAGAATGGTTTGTTACCTTATAGCATCTTGTATAAGCTGAATACTAAGCCAATAATTTCTCATGTCCCTTGCTTCACTTGTACATTTTTGGGAGCCAAAACCAATAAAAGTTCCATATGGCCTACATACCAAGTTTATAAAAATGTTTTGGCAGTTCCTGCTGAAGAAAAAGCATTGTGGATGGAATTTGTTTTAGTTCTGAAGCTATTGAGTTCTGAAACAAAGAAATTTGTAACTGAAAACATGAAGTTACCAGCCTTGTTTCCTTCACTTTGAAAATTTGTTTTATATTGATTAGTCTCTAATACTCTCCAAAAGCTGTTTTGGCTCTTTCCTGTAGTGGTTCTTGTAAGGTTTAACAAAGACTCCATGCTGTAGTTTCTCTCCCTGTGAGGAATGCTCACATTCCTGTTTCCCTTTCTTTAAGGATGTCGTCTCAGCCTGCTGAGTGGATGTTGACAGCCTGACATCTCAGAAGTCAGACAGAGGTTGAGCCTCCACTGTACCCTCACTGTATTGGTACCAAAACCTCAGCATATGTCTCTTTGCACAACTGGAGTGCTGCAATAGATGGCTATAAATGCTTCAGAAGGGGTAGGCAAGGAAAGAGAGGCAGTGGGGTAGCCCTGTATGATAGGGAGTGTTTTGATTGTCTAGAGTTTAATGATGGTGACGATAGGGTTGAGTGTCTATGGGTAAGAATCAGGGGAAAGGCCAACAAGGCAGATATCATGGTGGGAATCTGTTGTAGACAACCCAACCAGGATGAAGAGGCAGATGAAATGTTCTATAAGCAGCTGGGAGAAGTCTCACAATTGCTAGCCCTTGTTCTCATGGAGGACTTCAACTTACCAGATATCTGCTGGAAATACAATACAGCAGAGAGGAAACAGTGTAGGAGGTTCCTGGAGTGTGTGGCAGATAACTTCCTGACGCAGCTGGTGAGCGAGCCAGCTAGGGAAGGTGCCTCGCTGGACCTCTTGTTCACAAACAGAGAAGGACTTGTGGGTGATGTGATGGTTGGAGGCCACCTCGGGCATAGCGATCACAAAATGATAGCATTTTTGATTCTCAGAGAAGTAAGGAGAGGGGTCAGCAGAACTGTTACCTCAGACTTCTGGAGAGCAGACTTTGGCCTGTTTAGGAGCCTGGTTGACAGAGTCCCTTGGGAGGCAGTCCTGAAGGGCAAAGGAGTCCAGGAAGGCTGGACATTCTTCAGGAAGGAAATCTTAAAGGCGCAGGAGCAGGCCATCCCTATGTGCCAAAAGATGAGCCGGCGGGGAAGACCGTCCTGGCTGAACAGAGAGTTTTGGCTGGAACTCAGGAAAAAAAGGAAAGTTTCTGACCTTTGGAAGAAGGGGCAGGCAACTCAGGAGGACTACAAAGATGTCGTGAGGTTATGCAGGGAGAAAATTAGAAAGACCAAAGCCCAACTAGAACTTAATCTGTCTAGTGCCATAAAAGACAATTAAAAATGTTTCTATAAATGCATTAGCAACAAAAGGAGGGCTAAGGAGAATCTCCATCCTTTATTGGACGTGGGGGAAAACATAGTGACAAAGGATGAGGAAAAGTCTGAGGTGCTTCATGCCTTCTTTGCCTCAGTCTTTAACAGTAAGACCAGTTGTTGTCTGGGTACCCAGCCCTCTGAGGTGGAAGACAGGGATGGGGAGCAGAATAAAGCCCCCATAATCCAAGGGGAAATGGTTAATGACCTCCTACACCACTTAGACACACACAGGTCTATGGGGCCAGATGGGATCCACCCAAGGGTACTGAGGGAGCTGGTGGAAGTGCTCACCAAGCTACTTTCAATCATTTATCAGCAGTCCTGGCTAACTGGGGAGGTCTCAGTTGACTGGAAGTTAGAAAATGTGATGCCCAGCTACAAGAAGGGCCAGAAGGAGGATCCGGGGAACTACAGGCCTGCCAGTCTGACCTCGGTGCCGGGGAAGGTTATGGAGCAGATCATCCTGAGTGCCATCATGCAGCATGTACACAACAACCAGGTGATCAGGCCCAGTCAGCACGGGTTTATGAAAGGCAAGTCCTGCTTGACTAACCTGATCTCCTTCTATGACAAGGTGACCTGCCTAGTGGATGAGGGAAAGGCTGTGGATGTTGTCCATCTAGAGTTCAGTAAAGCTTTTGACACCGTTTCCCACAGCATTCTCCTGGAGAAACTGGCTGCTCATGGCTTGGACTGGTGTACTCTTCGCTGGGTAAAATCTGGCTGGATGGCCAGGCCCAAAGAGTGGTGGTGAATGGAGTTAAGTCCATTTGGTGGCCGGTCACAAGTGGTGTTCCCCAGGGCTCAGTATTGGGGCCAGTTCTGTTTAACATCTTTATCAATGATCTGGATGAGGGGATCAAGTGCACCCTCAGTAAGTTTGCAGATGACACCAAGTTGTGCAGGAGTGTTGATCTGCTTGTGGGTAGGAAGGCTCTACAGAGGGATCTGGACAGGCTGGATCGATGGGCCGAGCCCAATTGTATGAGGTTCAACAAGGCTGAGTGTCGGATCTTGCACTTGGGTCACAATAACCCCATGCAAGGCTACAGGCTTGGGAAACAGTGGCTGGAAAGCTGCCTGGTGGAAAAGGACCTGGGGGTATTGGTTGACAGCTGGCTGAATACAAGTCAGCAGTGTGCCCAGGTGGACAACAAGGCCAATAGCATCCTGGCTTGTATCAGAAATAGTGTGGCCAGCAGGACCAGGGAAGTGATCGTGCCCCTGTACTCAGCACTGGTGAGGCCGCACCTCAAATACTGTGTTCAGTGTTGGGCCCCTCACTACAAGAGAGACATTGAAGTGCTGGAGCGTGTCCAGAGAAGGGCAACGAAGGGTCTGGTGAAGGGTCTGGAGCACAAGTCTGATGAGGAGCGGCTGAGGGAACTGGGGTTGTTTAGCCTGGAGAAGCGGAGGCTGAGGGGAGACCTTATCGCTCTCTACAACTCCCTGAAAGGAGATTGCAGAGGGGTGGGGGTTGGTCTCTTCTCCCAAGTAACAAGTGACAGGATGAGAGGAAATGGCCTCAAATTACACCAGGGGAGGTTTAGACTGGATATTAGGAAATTTTACTTCACTGAAAGGGTTCTCAAGCACTGGAACAGGCTGCCCAGGGAAGTGGTTGAGTCACCATCCCTGGAAGTACTTAAAAGACATGTAGACATGGTGCTTAGGGACATGGTTTAGTGGTGGACTTGGTAGTGTTAGATTAATGGTTGGGCTTGATGATCTTAAAGGTCTTTTCCAACCTATACGATTCTATGATTCTGATTCACAGAGACTGTGGTGTGGTGGCATTTCCTGATTTCAGCAGCTGTTTGGGGTGGTAACTACTTAATATTTTTAAGAAATTTTCAAGAGACAGAAAAACATGACAGAAAAACATGAAGCAGATTCATAAAGGACTCTTTAATTTGGCTACTCATAAAAATTACACTGAATTGTACAGTATTTCTTTCAGTGCCATTACTGGTATCACCATTCCTATATTTTAAGGGTTTTGTAATTTGTCTTAATTCTTCAGGAAATACTGTAACTGCCAACCTCTTGTCAGCTCCTGCTGCCCATCCCACTTGCAAAGCACAGCATGCTGTTCTGGTAAAAGTACAGGATTAGTTTTCCTAGGATATGCAAACATTTTCTTACAGTCTGTTAAATAAAACTATTACTCTAGATTGTTAGCACACATAAAACAGGTGCAGCCTCACATATAGAACCAAATTATGACTGTGAAAGTATTTTTTTGGTTTATCTTCAGTACTAGCAGGATTTTTTTGCCTGAGATCCAATGCATAACGATTACTGATATAGAACTATTGACATTGGCACATAATTAAACAAGAGGCAATACAGTAGATCTAAAGTAAGACTTTTGTTACTACCTTACACACAGAAGTGTTGCAGTCAGAAAAGTACTTCCATAAACTTATTGTATGACCAACTGTCTAATCTCCTTTTCCTTATTGAGGAAATACAATACTTCCAACTTAGAAGCTATTAGGAAAAGGTAAGTCCATAAACCGATGACAATAACATGCTGAGAGATTATTAATTTTTTTTCAGTTCTGTGTTGCAATGTCAATGGCTTATGACAGTGCTATAAAATCCTCTAATAATTGAAGGGGAAATTCTAATTGTAACTGCTCAGCAGTGGTAATTTGTGACCGAGGAATGATCTGGCACGGAGGGCAAGAAGGCCCAACTACAAGCAGCAGCTAAACTGGCTAGAAGAAGCAACGCCAGAGGCAGAGCAACTCCTTGCAAGGAAGTGAAGTTTCCCTTGGTGATAAGAAACAGCCTCAGCATTGTCTTGTAGCCATCCTGGAATGGGGTGCTCAGGGGCCCAAGCTCAGGGGCCACCTTTGGGCAGCAGAGCTGGGCTGGGTGATGAACCCAGGGCCAGGCTGAGGTGTTCCATGCAAACGCTCTCCGGATGGGTACTGGTGCAAGTGTATGTAAGGAGTCTGCTTGTGATGCATCTTTGCAGACTCCATGTAGAAGAGTGTATTGTGGTAGAACTCTGCCCAATGCATTGGTCATTATTTTTTTCTTTTATATTTAAGCACAAACCTGTGTTTACTTTGCTTCAAGGAATACCATAGAAATTCCCTTACATAATACAAAATACAGTTCATCTAAATAGCATTAATCTACTTTTTAGCTGAATAGAAGACTAATTTAATTCAGGTAAGGATTTGCAGAATTTGAAGACAGAAATTTGTTGATTTCCAAATTCTGAAGAAAACAGAAAAAAACTAAGGTGGAAACATGTTTGTAGAGATTTTCTTCAACTTCTTGTGACACTTTAATATACATTGAAGAATGAAAATATTTAAGAATATAGAAAAAAGAGTAGGGGAGAACTTTCCTTAGCTTTTCTATGGAATGTAACTTTGCTGAAGCTGACACCATTCATGAAATGTTTTGAGTAAAGAAACATCTCCTGATGGAAATCCAACCACTGAAATTTATTCAGCAGGGTAAGCTGAAAACTTATGAAAATGTCAGTCCTGTTAGCTATGTGTAATGGTTAATCAGCAAACTCAATACTTGTATGAAAAATCAGACTGTCTTGGAGACTCCTACAGCTCATGATTTTGGCAACTAATTTTAGGATTCCCTATTGGCAATGTTTATTTCTAGAACATCCTCAAAGAATCTTAAGTCAGAATTGATGTGTTCTGCAGTTTCATTAGAAATCACTGTTTTAAGAAATCAGAGAGTGCAACATCATTATGATACTGGGGTTTTGCCATTTCAATTGGGGAATTCTGTTTGAATCAATGTCTACAGTCTTTGAATTAGTAGGATAATGAAAAAAAAGGTTTAAGTAGGTGCTGTGCTTATTTAGTGACATAACGTTTGAGATTTTTAAGAGCATGAAAAGGTAAAATGTACCTTATGAATACAAGGAAGACAGTGTAGCACTAGAGTGGGTTTTCCAAAAAGGTTGTGGAACTTCTATCTTTGAAGATTTTTATAGATTCAGCTAGAAAAAGCCATGAATTTCCTACTCAGACATTGGCAATAACCTTGTGTCAAGTTGGAGGTGGGACAAGGTGACCTCCAGAAGTCCCTTTCAAGCAGCACTTTTATAGTTTTCTGCAAAAAGCATCAGGGTTTTACTGAGAAGTATTTATTGGTTGCAAGCCTTAATAGAAGATCATGCATTGGGAAAGCATAGACATGACATAAAAAATATGCTAATATTGAAATACACTGCAAATAGAACATATTAGACTGATTTATTTTAAAACTCAGTAATTGCAGACCATTTGTCATGTAAGCAAGCAAGTGGAGAATAAGCCTAATGCATTTCAAATGCAGCAGAATTTCTAAAGCTCATCACAGCATATTCATAAAGATTGCTTCCAGTTAAACATAGTAGAGGCTCAAGGATTATTACAATATAATCTCATATAAGAATAATTAGTTGCATTCATTCATATCCTCCAACAAACTCAAATACTTTTCTGTATGCGAAAATAGTAAGTGTGCTCTTTACATACAGATACACTCTACAAATATATGTTCATATTAAAAAATGAATTAATGTTCAACAAGGTACTGCTGAAAGTCCTCAAAATTAAATAATTTCAATGATTTTGTTAATCAAATTCAAAAAGTACAAATCTGGCATCCTGGAAGTTAATGGTGAAATTTTCCATCAACAATTGGGCAGGGCCAGAATGACCTTCAATAATAATCTCTTATTATAGGGATCTAATCATATACTGGGCTCCTATAGACTTCCAATAAATACATTTACAGCACAGGCATCTTAAAGAACATCCTCAAATGATTTTACTCAACACTTAAAGTCTTGTACTGGTTTTAGCTAGGTTAGAGTTAAATTTATTCATAGTAGCTCTTATGATTCCACATTTTGGATTTCTGCTGAAAATAGTGTTGACAGAACAGGGATGTTTCAGTTACTGTTGAGCCATGCTTACACAACATGAAGACCTTTTCTGCTTCTCACAGCACCTGACCAGCGAGTAGGCTGGAGGTGCACAAGAAGCTGCGAGGGGACACAGCTGGGACAGTTGACTCCAACTGACCAAAGGAATATCCCATACCATGTAACACTGTGCTCAACAGTAAGACCTGGGGGAAGAAGGAGGAAGGGGGTATGTTTGGAGTTATGACATTTGTCTTCCCAAGTAACGGTTACACATGATGCAGCCCTGCTTTCCTGGAGATGGCTGAACACCTGCCTGCTGATGGGAAGTGATGAATGAATTCCTTGTTTTGCTTTGCTTGCACGCACAGCTTTTGCTTTCCCTATTAAACTGTCTTTATCTCAACCCACTTGTTTTCTCACTTTTACCCTTCAGATTGTCTCCCCCATCCTGCTGGGGGGATTGAGTGAGCAGCTGCTTGGGGATCAGCTGCCAGCTGGTGTTAAACCACAAGAAGTCTGATCTGGAAAGACTTTTTGGAAAAACAGGCATCATGACCTAAACATCCTGTAAAGATCAGAAGAAGTCAGATGGGGAAAAGCAACCCATTCTACTTCTCTGAACTTGTCAGCTCTGCCCAAATTTATGCTAACGTAGCAGTGGGTGACATTCAGAGGATATAATTTCTAACCTGCTGCAATATATTAAATATGTTTACTTCTACTTTAAAGACAGGTTTCAAGCCTTTTGGCTTTATTGAGCATACCAAATTGTAGTAAATTTAAAATTAGGACAACTGAAAATTTTCAAAGTGTATATGTTCACCTTTGGGTTGTCTTTTTTCTCTTTTTACTCATCTTTTAAACTCTGATGGAGACCTGGATGAAAGAATGACAAACAGTTATAGCTAAAGTAACTCTGAGCAGTGAGGACTACCATGGCCCCTTGGAAGGGAGTGGATGTAGGACAAAGAGACAGAAGTGCTATAAAGTCACTTTAATCCTCAGCTTCTCTCTCACATGTAAACATATCTGCTTGTCAAATTCTGAACCTTCATATTGATAATATAGAAAGTGTAAGAATCTATATAAACTTATATAAAAACTACTGCACTAGGAAACATGGCAAATGTTCAAAAAGGAGAATACTTTGGGAAAGAAAAGACCTAGTAAAGTAGCCAAAAGATATAAAGTGTATCTTGTCTTTGTCTAATTTCATGCAAAGCCAGACACACACTTTCAGCCAAATGATCACCTCTTGTAAGTAAACCCTACATTTGTTATTTTCACTCCGCTTTACCATGTTATTAGATGTTAACACTTGAAAGAAAAAGTTCCATTAACATACTACAATATTATTACAACAGAAAAACTGTTTTGAGTCTTACTATGACTTTGAATATAATATTTAATTTTTAAATTTTAAGTTAGTCATCCTGGAAAACATATAGCTGTAAAATACCATTATCAGTTTTGTTGACAAACAGAATGCCAGATATTAAAATAAGGACAAAAATCAATTTTGAGTGAGACCCTGCCAGCTCATGTGTGTGTGTCATGCTAGTCTTTAATTATATGCTGTTTCTGCTGAAGGGCCTCTGCCTTACTTTAGGAAACTTTCGAATAACTGCCATAAATTGGCAGATTTTAAAAAGCGCACCATTGCTTCAGACCTTCAAATTCTTTGGTACTTCACAAATCTGAGTTCTTTGGCCATTTGTAGAATTCTGTAAAATTCATCCACTGATAGAGTTTAAACAAATTTGGGATAACAATCCCCTTTAGACTACAACAGCAACAGTAAATAGTCATACAGACAATAGCTCTGTGGATACTGACTACAGCAACTTCAGGTCTGCACTAGTTTCTGGGATTATCATCTCTCCAGTACAATAGGAGGTTCAGCTGCTTATCAGTAATATTCACTCCCTTGCCCTCATACTACAATTCCTTTCACATTTGTATTATTCCTAAGGCAGTAGTGCTCTGAAATGTAGGCTAACAATGCCTTCTTTAAAGTTACCAAACTGTACCCAAACAGCAGACCTAGTAGTTCTCTGCTAAGACCTCTGCTAAGCGGAATGAACTTGACACCCACAATTATTCTGAAAACACCTGTTTGGGTTTTTTTTCTCTAAATTTTAAGATATAATATCTGCTTCAATGAAGAAAAATAATCTATCTTCAGCTCCTGGGTCAAAATGTCTCTGACAGTAATTGCACAAGGCTTGCAAAAACATCAGAATGCTGCCAATTTATTAAAAAAAAGGTCCTTCTTTTCTTGTCATTGTTTTATGAACTACATTAGCCCAAATTCAGTGTTAACAAGCTAGAGTAATATGTTCTTACTCTTTGTCAGAGTAAATGAATAGTACTTTTATTATAATAAATATTCTCTTTTTTTATTTAAATTCATTTAGATTTCATTTAAATAAAAAAATCCAGCTATTCTTTGTACCATATGAGTAAAAGTAGACATTATTTAAGTTTATGCAGGGGCCTTTCACACTTAGAGCAGTACAGTGCTATTATTAAGAAAAAAGAAATTTAATTTTTTTCTGAAATTCATAAGCTAGCAGGAGTTGCTTTAGAAATTATTGTCAACTGAAAAAAGAAAGTCAGAAAGTTCCAAAGGGTACATTCAGATTTATACTGTAATATCTCCATAGTTCTCACATTAGCAAAGGACTAGAGCGAACCTTTACTGAAGTAGGTCCCTTTATTTTGTTTACATATGTGTTTCTGTCTGAAGGTGATGGGGGAATAACACAAATTTCATGAGATAACGTGAAATGTATTAAAATCAAACAATGCAGCACATTTTGCTTGGTTCAGGTACATTAGTGGATGTCTTTAGTAATACTTGGGTAATGCTCTGTTCCTATACATGCCCAAAGCTGAACAGAAGGATTAAATTGTTAATTTTTGAAACTGAAGCTTTGAGGAGAATATTCTATGGTTTATGTTAAACTTTAATAGTCAGAACATTGTTCTAGTCTGAACTTACCTGCTGGTTGCTATGAAAGAGGGTCTCTTGTGACCCAGGAGTGAGGCAAGATTGAAGAAAAGTGCATGATTTGCGAAAACCTTTGTTTTTGTGATCGTTTCACTACCTCTGAGAAATGTGAACAAACATTCTGCTGGGATTTCATTTTCTGCAGCAAGTAGTTTTATTTATGCACTCTCAAATAATTATTGAACTTATGAAAATAGAAGGATTTTTTTTTTTTTAAAAAATGTTTCAAATGAAGCATTTCTCAAAATTCTTTTCTTAAATTTGGAAGAGGAGCTTGTGATAAAGCAGACCCTTGAGCTCCCCAGAGTTGGGACTGGATTGATAAAGTGCTCTAACACATAAATGAATCTTTTAAACAAACTGGACTTAACACAGTTTTAACCCGTCTTTTGACTTTTTCCTCACAAATCAATTGCATGGGCAAGTGTCTGTCATGTAGAAAAACATTTATAAACTCCTTCAGATAACTAAATTCCACCTTTTAAGCCTACATTACATTGTGGGTGCAGCATCGGAGGATGTATCTAAAGATGGGGATTTCAAAACATTGAGCACATTTGAATTGAATTAAAGATTTAGTTCCTAAAAAAAGCCCCTGAAAGGAAAAATTATCTAGACACACACATGAAATATCTTAACAGATAGTTGTCACTGATCATTTGTGAGAACAGAGGAATCTTTACAGCTCAAATAACTACAACAAAGTTACCAGTCAAGTGGGATCTAATATAAATTGCATCCAACCCAAAAAACCCAAGTCCATGAGCATTTGTGCATATGACAACATAACATCTCCCTTTGAATGTATCACAAAGCACTCAACAATGAATATGTATTAGAGAAATAATTGAAAAAATTCTGGGTAGTTGCAACAAAATTAGAATGTAATCACAAGTAAATCTATAGACTGACAATTTTCATTAAAAAAGGAAAAGAAAAGCTAGTGTTTAAACTTTATGTGTTTTTCACAAACACTATGTTAATCTGGTTAAAATACTTCAAAGCTGTAGAAAAAAGCACAAGTCATTGAGGAAAATGGTAGATCAGCTGGTCTCATGCAAATGCAACCACACAAAAATGCTAGAAATCAGAGCAATGCCAGTTCCCAGCCGGTGGGCTTAAATAGAGCTGCTACCCAGGAAGAATAGGGAGTATAAGATGTGTGAAACCCAGGAGGAGATTTCTAAAAGGTATTGCCTCAAGATGCATAATCACTAGAAAAGTTAAAATTTTGGTCTTCATTGACCTAAATTACTCAGTTGTTCTTATGTTTGAAAAAAAGATCAGTCAAGAAATTGCAAGTGAGATGGCTGTGGTGGATGTCCTGAAATAACAGATATAGCCAGAGGTGACAAGTGGTTGTTTCTTTTATCGAGCTGTGAAATTGCTTGAAATGTGGTCCCTGAGTCATTAGGGAGAAGGTTAGGCTTATTGGTCTTTCACCTTGGCTGAAATTTTCAAGTATAAGTTAAAAAGATAGGAGTATTAGACTGCTTGCAGGGTTACAAACTGCTGCACATTAAAACATGAGATAACAGTACAAGCATGTCCCATTCCCAGCCTCTCCTCCTTCAGTTGAGACATGCCTATTTCTCAGATAAAAAGGTTATAAAGATATTGGTTTATTAAGGTCATCTTCTACCCACAGCAAAAGCGGTGACACCTTCAACCTGAAAACCTATCTGAGCATCTGACTCTGAATGTGAAAACTGTACCAAGTGAGAGCTTGGAAGAGAGGCGGAAGAAAGACATTCAGCATTTTGCATCTGAGGTCCTAATGTACATTAAATGATGCATCCGGGTTCTTTCACCACAATAATCAGCAAAAACATCAGTAAGTTCATGTATTCTTTACTCTTTTATAAGCCTGTAGATAAGAGAAACCAAGTAAGAGTTCTCAAACTAATACACTTTTTATCGATGTGCATCACACATAGGTAGTAACCACTGCATATAGATTTGTGTCTTCCACTTTTAAAACCAAACCAAGGAAATGTTATTCTGCATAATTTTGAAAGTCAGTGAAACATAGGCTGCTAAGTTATACTGATGCTTCTAGCCCTTGAGCTATAAAATGCTTATTTGCATGTATGTAACAATTCATTATACCTACAACTATATACTCATGTATTTCTGTGCAAAACTAACATTTTGATTAGCTGGTCCATGGTTTGCAGTAATAGATTTCTTAATTTTTCTTTTAAATATTGAGTGCACTGTCTTTTTTTTTTTTTTTTGTCTGTTGGGGTGCATATAGAAAATATAGAAAAAACTTTTAGTGTTTTGTTCATCCAGCAGAATATTAACAATAACAGGATGCAAAATGGATGTGTGAACTCTCCAAACAATTCTTTCCAAAAGACATTTTTTTCTGCTGTAGCGCCACAGCATGAAATCAGAATTCAGTTTGTTTTCTCAGCTGTCACTTTCCTACAAGCTGAAGAATCCTTGGAATGATTCTTTTTTACGTAAGAACAGACACAAATTCAGGAAAATCATATTTAATTGAAAATTCATTATATAATTCATGTTACCTATACTATTCTTATCCTAGAAATTCCTTCTGAAAACTCACTTCTGCTAACATACTTGCAAGAAACCACTAATAGTAGTGAAAGAGTAAGAGAAATGAAAATTTAAATTTTAAAATTAATTAAACCCCCCCCAGCATCTAGATTATTAATTTTTTTTTGTATGTATAATTAACGCTATCCTGAGGGGATTTTTGCTCATTCTGTTGTTTGTTTTCCCCTTACAGTTGCAGTTAGAAAAAAGTATATTCCTGATGAAATACTCCTCCCAGCATCACAGAAGGTAGTTTGTTAGGGTATGGTAGAACAGCTGCTTATCATATGTATATATACGCTACTACTTTTAAATTTGTCTTTCTCCCCTATCCTTTCCTTTTTTATACTCACATCACATTTGATTTCAGCTTACAGTTCCAGGCTGGGGACCGCACTTTGCCTCATCTCACATCATTCCCAAACCTACCCACTCTCTTACTGAAGACGACTTTGAAAAATTACCAAGAACAGAAAGCGAAACACTTGACATGGATGATAACCTTCACAGCTAAAACTCAAATTACTCCACAAGCAGAGACGCAAAGTCTGTCCATATACTGAATTGTGTCTCCCAGATTTTCCCAACACCTTAATTGCTTCTCCCTTTTCTCAGAACAACTCTTTACCAGCCTTTTACACACCTCCTCATGCCCTGACTCCCTTCTGTCTCCTTTCTGGACGAGTAAGTGGCAGTGTGTCCTGTGACTGGTTTGAATTAATGAGTTTGTTGACCAACTAGTGCACGTGGCTGCAGCCTCTTTCAGGTGATGACAACACTCGATCTTGAGGGGGGTATTACTTTGAGTTTCTCTTGAACCCACCTGCCAATTTCCATAAAATAGGAAAAACTTAATAACTTGCCTTCAGTGAGAATTTTTTATTTAGTTATCAAGAAGATGAAAGAGTATAACTGCATAAACCTTACTTCTCTAGGAGGATAGACTAAGAAGAATTCTCCTCTGAGGAGAAATTTTTTGTTTTGTCAGTCAAGAGTAAATTAGTAACAACAGCTTTAAATTTTTTTTGTTTTCATTTTAAATCACTTTAACATGAAAGCAAATTGCTGAAAGAAGGAACTGAAGAGGGAACTGAAGTGGAGGGCTTCAAGGTACCCGACCAAGTATTAAACTAAATGACTTTCTCAACTGTGCAAATTAGCCTGCCAAAACTTTGTATTGCAGTTGCTAGATTCATTACAGTAAATTATTAGCATTGAAGATAATTTTGGCTGGCAGCAATGACAATGAGCTATAGCAATGCTTTAAATAATTATGTCATCCGAGAACAGCATTGCTTTTGCAGGAGTAACCTATTAAAGAACTTGTTTAAAGCTGAGTCAAGTATCCTGCGTGCTTTAGTCACAGCAGCAGTGGTGTCATTTGGCTTAACACAATGCATTTTACCTTTTTAATCTGTAACTCCTTTAACTCTCACTTTAGACTAACTAAAAAGTAAAGAAGTAAATAATTGGGTCAATGATATATTCTTCAATGTATCAATGTGACTATTAAAATCTATATGGCTTAGTATCCACATTAAAACTGAAGTAATCAAGAAAATAAACAGCCATGTTTAGTAGAGTTATACATGCAGTATGATGATACATAAGACATTTCACAAGTTAGCCTAGCTTTCATGCTGGACATGAAATTTAATGTTTACCTGATTTAATAAGTACATATAGACTTTCCATTTTTAAAATCTGCCCATCTGATATTTAAAACTAACATTAAAATGTTGTTTCCAGCCATGAAAAATGTGAAGCAACAACATCCAAGTGTTTAAAAATACATTCTTAAACACTACAAACACTGTTCAGTATTTTCTAAATGCTGAAAATCTACTTTAGATTATACTTTCTAATAAACTCATGTTTTCTACACTTTTTACTTCAATTCTTACCAAGTACACACATGACTACTCAGCAAGAGACTCATTTTTTTCCCATTATTATATCTTTGAATCATAAATAGATTTAGAAGTACACGACAAGCCAAAGTTAATGTATTTTAAGTCTTTACTCTTCAATGAGTAAAATCCAAACCCAATATTTACAGAATTTTTCACCAGCTATAGATCCAATTATGCTAAGATATAGGACAAGTCCTGAAGTCATTAAAAACAGGTATCATCATATTCTGCTTTAAATTGACAGATTCCATAAAGCTTCATTAAATGAGGTGCCTTTCTGTGAAATCAGAACTAAGCTCCATATTCCAAGTAAAGGGATCAAAAATTTGGTCACAACAGCAAAACTTGTCAAATGCTGCTCTCCAAACGGAGTTCTAAGGTACTGTAATGGGCCTTTTATTCCATGATGCACACACTCTTTAAATTATGTAAAGTGATTCATGTTGCAAAATATTGCATTTTATAGTCTTTATTATTAAAAAAACCTTTGACATTAAAATTATTTCTGTTTTGTTCTTTAAAATAGTTTGTCTTCCATCACTGAACCAGCAAGATGTATATATTTAGTATTCCAGAATTTTTTGAAGTACTTTTTTTAAATAACTTTGGGAATCAACAATTTACAGATCAGTGCATCATCATCTGTTCCAGATTTTAGATTAACAGTTCTGTTTATCCATGTTAACAGTGCTTCCAAACACAATAAAAACTCCCATGGCCTATCCACATAATTACACCTTTAATCATTCTGCTGCCAAAATAATTTGAGTGCACTTTAATAATTATTTGTTAGACTGAAGGCACAAGCAAGGAAATATAAATTTCCATGAGCAAAAATAAGGATTATTGGTTTTCATTCTCTCTCTCGTTAGCCTACATGTAATCACAAAACAAAACCAGACAGCTGATTAACTGTTATATTTACTCTCTTTTCCAAAATATTTAGTGGTAATTTTGGCATTAGGTGACTGGTAGGATCTAGTTCTTGTGCCTCAAATGATATAAAGGAAGTCAGAGGCAATCAGGTGTCTCATTCCCACTTTTCACTTTTCCACCAACAGCAATACTCAACTCTTCTCAAACCACAACCTGACAGACCTTTAATTTATCCTACTCCTGCGGGCACTAGCCTGACTGCCTGAGCCAGCACCATTTTAGATCCTAAGGTTTCTCCCTAATCATATTTTCATTCGCAGGCTGTTTCCTCTCCTTGCAGACAGTCAGAGGGGTACCAGCACTTCCACACAGTCATATGAAAGGGACCATAGCTTCTGGGGCAGGAGGCACAGAAGGAGTGTGAGGAGACATAGGAGGAGATCTGTGGAGAGGGGACATACTTGAGGCCAGGGCTGGAGATGCACTCTTGAAAGGAGGCACTCCACGCAGGAGGGAAAAGGTATCTCTTGAAGGGCTGAAGTGCAGGAGAGAACCAGCCCTGGGCAGGGACACCCCCAGAAATGGACTGTGGCCTATGGATGACCCATGCTGGAGCAGGGACACCCCACGGGCCACAGTCAGGGTGGAAGAGAAAAAAAACAAGTGAGAAGGAAGGAGCAGTACAAGAAAAGAGCAAGAAGCAAGGAGTGGCAGGAAGGAGCCACTACATGCTGAACCCAACCTCCTCCATTCCCTCACTGCAGGGCCCGAGAGTAGCATGCAGTGAAAGCAAGGGGAGTGGAGACAAGTTGCACTAAAGTTAATTCTAGGGAAGGGGCAGAAAATGTGTTTTGCTAAGAGGTTTTGGGTGTTGTTTTTTTGTCATGGTTTTGTGTTGTTTTTTTTTAAACTGTTGCATTTTTTGTTTTTCAATATCTGAATCAGTAATTAAAAGTTCAAGGTAACTGGGAATAAATTAAATTCAGTTAAATTCTCCAAGTCAAGAATGGTTTGTCCATGACAACTTTTTAATAAACCTTAGGACATCTTCCAACCTCAGCGAACAGTAAGAAAGAGAGCTTCTGGCTAAGTGGAGACTGAAGACCATATTTAGCTGTTTAGCCTGTATTAATGTGCTCATATCTCAGAATTTATTTCCAGTTTCCTGGCTGTCTGTGTTTTCTGGATGAAATTGACTGCACAGAACTTCTGCATGTACACTCCATGTCCTTTGTCTGTCTCCTTATGGCAGCCTCTTCTTCCTTCCTCCACCTTAAAGTAGCAAGTTCCTCAGGAGGAAGAACAACCAAGATTTAATTTTTATATTTACACACACTATCTTGTATAAAGCTTTCTAGACCCCCAGTTCAGCCTATGTGAAAGGTGACAGGATATCATCATTGGAACTAAAAATTTAGTAAGTCCATATTATAAAGGAGTTGCTAACCACAAAGAGCTTTATAAAGACTCAGAGTTATAGCCATCCTTGTTGGACTCCCACTGATATTAGTGACTACCAGCCACTCATTATGGTTACTCATGATTGTTATATATACACTTTATAAACCAAAATATTAGAGTTACTAGAAATACAATACTTTATAATTAGGATCGAAAGAGGTAGAAAAATCTGAGGGTGGTGATCAATGGCTTTTACTCAGGCTGGCAGACTGTCAAATATGGGGTTCCCCAGGGATCCATACTGGGCCCCACACTGTTCAACATCTTCATAAACAATCAGCATGATGGGATTGAAAGCACCCTTACCAAGTTTGCCGATAACACCAAAGTGGGTGGTAAGGTCGACACGTCAGAAGGGAGAGCCATCTTGCAGAGAGACCTGGACAGGCTGGAAGAGAGGGCTAGCAAGAACTGTATGAAGTTTAACAAAGACAAGTGCAAAGTGCTGCACCCGGGATGACATAACCAAAGAGCCCAGGACAGGCTGAGATCTGTGTGGCTGGGGAGCAGCCTCGCTGAAAGGGACCTAGGGTCCTGGTGGACAACAAGCTGTGCATGAATCAGCAATGTGCTGCTGCAGCAACAAAGGCAAATCGCATACTGGGCTGCATCCGCAGGAGCATTACTAGCAGAGATGGAGACGTGATCACCTCACTCTGCTCAGCGCTCGTCAGGCTGCACCTGGAGTACTGTCCCCAGTTCTGGTCCCCACAGTTCAAAAAAGATGTGGGCAGACTGGAGAGGGTCCAAAGGAGGGCCATGCAGATGATCAAAGGGCTGCAGAACCTGCCCTCTGAGGAAAGACTGAAGCAGTTACATCTTTTCTCCCTGGAGAAGAGAAGGCTCCAGGGGACCTCATCACAGTATTCCAATACTTAAAGGGCAGCTACAAAGAGGATGGATGGTTTTCCAGGTACGATTGGACAGGATGCTAGATAACCTCATCTAAGCTCCCTTTCCCACAAAAGGTTGGACCAGAAGTTTTTCTGAGGTCCCTTCTAACCTATGCTGCTCTATGATTCTATGAAAACTCCTAAAATGGCTTCACAAACTGATGAGCTCTACCAGCAAAACAGATGCTTCTGCTCTTTCCTGTAATGGATCTGTAGTTGTCAGTCTTCCTGAAAGACAAATCTGAGCAACACCCAAAGTAACTTTGATACAGCATGGCAAAGGGTAGTGCAAAGTACCTGGAGACCCACTTTCTCCTTGATCAAGGAGCCTTTTACACATCACAGTAATGCTGACTTAAGAGAAGACAACCTCCATTTTACTATTTTACATTTTACTATTTATGACCCAATCTTTTCAGTGCCATGTAATCAGCTAGCCTGTGAATGCCTTTTCTTCTTTGTTAGCTGCTATCCCTTTCGCCAGTACACTGCAAATCTCTGAACAACAGCAAAGGAAACAGCACTTCAATTCTGTATCTCTTAAGGATTCATATGGCAATATAAAGACCTAGAATATGCAGATCTACATATTTGGCTGTTTGTGGCTGTCTTACTCTACCAGAATAGACACAGAGTAGCTAAAGGACCAGTATGGCCTCTAGTCTTTAATGTTTTCTATTCATAAACATTGAAAAGCTATTTAAGAATATTTCAATTAATGCTGTAAGGAAAACCATGAACACTTAACTGAAGTAAACAAAAAAATATGAAAATCAAGCAGCATTTTTTTCTCTGAGTTTTAGAAATGAAAGCATTAAACACAGAAAACCTGTTATTAAAATATCTTTTCAACATAATCAATATTGACGTAGGAACCCCTAGAGTTTCAGTGCTTACTTTTCATCACAAGTACTGTATAGTCTTTCCTTGAACTTGATCAGCTTGGTTTGGGTATTTTTGTTCATTACATTCAGATGGCATTGTCAGTCTTTTCCAGACCATATGATTTATTTCCATTAGTGATATTTTGCTAGGCACCAAGCCTAATACTTGCTGTTGTTTGAAGAAAAACATGCAATGCAGCATGACAAGATCATCGCAAATATGAAATCAAGAACATTTTTGTAAGGTATTTGAAAGCAGGAATAATAAACTCCTAAATTTTCCAAACAGGCTCTACAGAGAAAGTTCTTAGCTAAATAACAATACCAAGCATTTGATAAAAATGAGGTGCCAGAAGGATAGGAACAAAACTGTGAATTTATTTGAGAAAGGAAAGACTTTATAAAAAGAAAAAAGAAGAAAAAGAAAAAGGGAAGGAGAAACAGCTGGCACGGCACTAAATGAAGTAATGGCCAGCAGAGCCAGAAGCACCTTGTCAATAACAGATATCTGAAAAATTGATAGCTATTTAAAAATTAATCTGGAACAAAGTGACACTAAATAAATGAAAGCTGTTCTAAGCAGAAGAACCAAGGCTAACGTTCACAATTGAACAAAATGTGGGGTTTAGATGCTTTTTCAGGTTATCCAGCAGTCTTAATAAATGAAGCGTAACATAACAGAATGAAGGGATTATGAATAAACATTATTGCTATCAGACACTCAAATAACAGCCAAAACAAAACCTTAAGTTATAGGAAACTGAAAAGGACTGGAGAGGAAAAAAATCAAAAGATACTACAGAATTTCTCATGGCCACCTGAAACAAGTGCAAACAGAAACAGTTGCCTGACAGTTTTATTCAGAGGGCATCACTTTAGGCAGCATTCCATCCATGCTCAGGAAGAGGCAGAAAAACAGCTACTTAACAATTTTTTAACAAAGCCAAGTATTGTAATGGAAAAAGAATAACTTAAAAATAGTCTACAATTTTCTCATGGCTAGATGCAAAGACTTTTGTTGGATATGGGAAACACAGATCCAGGTCTTTATTTGTACAGAAAGTAGAAGCAAATGAGGAGTCTCATCCAATGTACCTGAAGCCAAATTTGCAAGGACCCTTACAATGGATACCATTTTCACCATCAAGAAAATTACTGACCATCCTGTTTGATAGATTTCATTCCCATTGGCAGTGTCACCCTATTGCAAAAGATCTCAATAAATTATTTTCTTTCTTTTTTTAAAAAAAGCTATCTTTCTCCAGATAAAAGTGAGTATCTATGCACACAGGGAAAGATGAGATTAATAAGGAAGACTTGTTTTACATATCCCAGTTTAGATAAATAGGGGCTGGGGTGGGCCAAAAATCAGCTGTCAGGTATTAGACAACTATAGAAAAGTGAAGTAGATGACTATTACTTTATGTGGAAGGTTGAGTAGTATAGGAGGTGTATAGTCTTAATGACAGAGAAATTAATGTCAGGATGACAGGACAGAAGAAGGAAGCAGTCTCCAGTCTCATTCCTACAAAAGGAACTCATTACAAAAATACATTGAATCCTATGAACTGGAATGGTGGACACTGGCTTGTACAAGAGATGTTATTGCATGCTTCCTTAACATAAATGCAAGAAAAATGTATAACTTTATTTTAAAAGAGTGGTTTCAACCCTAACTTCAAATTGACCATACAAATTTTCCAGTGGAGGTATGTATTCCTACACATTTTGTCTTTCCCAAATAATTTTCTTAGGCTGTCTATAAATATAGTAATAGTCTGTAACCTGATGTCTACAGACTCCTAGAAGTCTGCAGGGTGCTTCCAGTTCTAAGTTTTCCTTCGCAAAGGCTGTATAAAAACAACTGGATACTTCTTTTGCATACTAATTTTTGCTGGGGTGGGTGGTGGTGGAAACATCATCTTCTTCGCCCCAGGTATTTTATGCCTTGATTTCCATCCCTTCTGATTTTTCATTGCAAGTTTTTACAGATGTATTACATGAATTATTTTCTAAGTGCTGGTTCTATACCTTTTACCACTACCATCAAAAAGAGATGCTCCCCAGAGTAGGTGTTCTTCTGAAATATTTTTTACATCAGTTTGAATTAGTCATAGCTTTGATGACAGAATTTGATTTTTTTTTTTAATTGATTCCAGTATAGTATGCAATTTGAGAAGTTTAGAGCTATGCAAGTTAGCTTAACCTTAGTTAGCTTTGTGCCAGAATAATTACACTGGAAAAAGAAAATACAGTTGATACACTGAGTTAGAGAAAAAGCAAACTAGCATGTTAACGTATTAAGGTTTAATGCCAAAAAAAAAACCCATGCAGATTCCAAACCTCAAGTTAGAAAATACTAGAGAGGAAGGTGCATGCTTCTGTAGGCCTGTAGCCTGGTAGACTGCTTGGATAGGATTGTTATAATGCTTAATGAATTTTGGTACTGTGCCACTCCTGAACTCTCATTTGGTATTGCCCATCCTTGCATGGTAAAGTGCTGTAAGTAACAAGATTATCGCTGCTATTTTACATGGTCAAATATAGTTTCACCTCAGTTCACTGGGGTCAGTTGCCATGTGGTGAACAATCTGAATCCCTGTCATACTGGAACATATTCAGGCCTGTGACCTGTCTTGTTACTGACTTCTTAACATACTAAGTCTCACAGTGCTTAGCTTGCTGAAATATAAACTGGAATCAATGTAGGGGCAAGACCAACTTTTATTAGTATGCTGTTTAACATAGAAATCATGGCTTTGTCTGGGACTCCAAGCATTACCATATACAATTAAAAGAATCCATGTATAACACATGCAAAAAAGTTCTAATCTGAGGGATAAATTGAATTAGGGATTTATGAAGTTCTATGGATTGTGCCATTCTGCACGTGATGCCTTCAGAAGAGGTAGTGTTTCTAGCTGCATGATTCCTCATGTAAAGTGGTGGGTTTTGTATATAGAAAGCATCAGAAAACACTAGAAGAGGTACAAGCACTGAAACCCAGAGATGATACTTTCTTTCAACATAATTTCACTTATCAGAACAACAAAAATAGCTATGTAATATATTTCTTTCATTACTAAATATGCTAGCAAATGTTCAGCCAAAGATGTAATGGGAAATGTGGCTGCTGTAGAGTAGCCAAGTTGAACAAAAAGAACTATTTTTCCTCCTTTAACATTTCCAAGTCACCCTTTGATTACCAGGAAACCGAGATGACTTTCCATTCCTGTGTACTTTATGAAATCTTTAGGCCCTCAGCTCTTTGGTAAAGCTGTAATGAAGTTTCAATGTTAAGAGTTCATGTCACAGTTGAAGAAACATTAAAAATAGGTGAGCTGTAAAGAGAAGTTTTAAATTAAAGTAAACATCATTAGAACAGTTGAGGTATCATATTGCTGATGTTTATAGCCAACAACATCAAGTAGAAAAATATAAACAAGAAAAATAAAACAAAATAACTAAAAAGGAAATTAGCCGGTCACTATGCTTAGGCACTCTGTACACGTACTGCTGGGTATTTTTAATGACAACTACATGACCAATCCATTAGTCTACTCAGTTGTACTGAATAAACTCTTCATTTGTTGCAGAAGGGGAATTCTGTCCTCTCAAGACTGATCCTGCTTCTTGTGATTTGGTGTTGGATACGCACATCTGTATTCCTGTTTTTCATTTCCCCATTTCATTTCCTTAGCCATTGAATAATAACAGCATATATATTAACGAAAGCTACTAAACGATATAGTAATAAAATATATGCTCTTTGTTCAGCTTGTATGTTGCAGTTGTTATAGGCTCTGTAACTTAATTACTCTAATGTTTTGTGATTGTCCCTTAAGGATCAGCTTCCTGGTTTTTGTTGTTTTCCCTATACATAATCCAGCTGGCATGCGTAAGTAGAATGCATCAACAATAAAAATTAAAAAAGGAAATTGCAGTATTGATGCTAAGGATGGGTATAGTAAATTTATCTTTCACCTTCCTCCCATCTCAGATTTCAAATTCCCTTCTTTCTTTTGCTCCATTCCAAAAAAACCTCCCTCCTGTTTGTAATCTTGACTACTGGCAAACTCATGATCCCCTCAACTCTCACCTGACAGAGTGCAAAATTTGAGAAGGCAGTTTTTTCTCTCAACAATAACTCTTCCACCATGCCTAGTACATACAACAAAAGGGAAGCAATCTCTGCAGTTCAATAGCATAAATTTCTAACAAGCAGGAGGTAGATTAACCATACACAATTGGACTTTCTCTCATGCAGTATATTTTAACATCAAGTATCAAAAGACCCAAAATTCATCCACAAAACAATAAGCAGTTGCAATGCAATATAGATTTTAGGAATGACATTAAATTGCTGTATTAAAAAAAATGTATTTCTGCACAGGTTACTGCCTTAGAAATAATTTATAATTTTTATTTTTAAAAATCTGTTGCTTTTCACAGACATACCAACTTAACTGTATGTTAGAGTAGGATGATGAGCTTTTCTATTAATACACTGTATTGAATGCTCAGAGGAAGAAGGGAACATATTCTCAAATAATTGTGCACTGAGTCCTGGAAAAGCCCTTAATATTGCTCTTGTAACCACATAGTCAGTTTTACTCTCTGTATGCCAATTTACTGCACCAATCACAGCTAAGAAGTTCATTGGTGGACCTCAAATAAGAAATTAAGATTTCTCTTGCATGAAATGGAATCAATACCCCTTAAAAAAAAAAATCAGATCCTTGTCAAAACGTCTTTTTTTCTGGTTCTATTATACAACACAACTGTTGAAGTGAAATTAATTTATCTGAAAGTGTCCCTCATAGGAATTCAAGTAGTTGCACTGTATCAAAACATGCAAAAATACTCTAGATTAAGACTTTGGAAAAGGGACTAAAACATGAAGGGGGGTGGGGGGAAAGAATCTGCATCTTAAAAATATTGTCACTTATCAGCTACCTCACCTTCCCTTTGGAAGGTAGAAAAACCCACTCAGGAAGAGATGACTCATTATAGCTGTGTCTGAAGTAAATCTTCTCTCCTTGCAAATAAGGTATGCGTGCCCAAGCAAAGGGAAAATCAAATATAAACATTAATAGCTACTGCAGAGAGATGCATAGAATGGTAGCTGTTAGCATGAACTAAATATATACCTAATAACTTGCAGTTAAAAATCTAGTTTGTTACGGCTGATGCGCAGTGCTTGAAAAATTTCCTGGAATTCTGAACAACAAGCAAAACTCCCTGATGTCTATTTTTATTGTGTTACAGAAATAACTTGCATTTGCAAGAGATGCTTTAATTTTGAATTTGAAGAAATTCCACAAAAAAATGCCCCAAAATGTTGCGGAAAGCACAGCGTAACAGTTATACTGTAAGAAAGTCTGCTTTTCAAAGTGGGATGAGAGAAAGCATTTTTAACTTCTGCTGTATCCAAACCTCTACTATTCTCACAAAAATAAAAAAATGTCAGAAACATTCCAGAATTTCATCCTGTTTTCCTCCCACTAAAAAAACTAGTGCCATGCATGAGCAAACACCAGTGCATTTTTGCCACTGGTAACAAAACCAGGGAGGTTTGTTTATGAATAAGCATTATACTTAATATGAAAAGCTTGTTAAAAAAAAAAAAATCACAGTTGCAATACTAATATTGTCCAAATTCACGGGCATTTCAGTGACTAATGGAACATTATACAACCAGAACCATAACGTTTATTTGTTCAAGTCCCAGTCTGAACATACCTGCACTGCAGTCTTCAGTAAATACCAAAATACCATTCTGCAAATGGACATTGCAGAATGTTCACCCAGAAAGAAATTTTTATTTTAAATATTTGCACTGAGAAGTTGATTCTATAGGTCATTGAAACAGGAAACAAACACACCTTATATCCACTTTAAGGTGATTTTCATAAGGTTAACATTTAAACAAGTATGTCAATTATTGCAACGAATAGTTTTTAACCTGTTTATGAGGTGATTTTGCCCAATACAAAAAACCCCCTCAAATCCAAAACAACAAGCATTTTTGTGGTAGCAATGTGTTTCACGAACAGATCACAAGCAGCAAAGAAAGCTTCATTTTGTGAACCAATTGCCTCCTCTAAATAGGTCAGGCAGATCTGGTCACAAGTCCCAGCAGCTGTTCCCTACCACTTGAATGAAAAACGTAATATTCTCAATCTAGACCTACACGATGGCTGACTTCAGGATTATAGCAATCAAGCTAGACTTTCACATATGTGCAATACTTATCAGTACCATTTAAAAAATTCGGTGTCTAAGCCAGTCCATCCTTGAATGTCTGCAGCTATTTGTAGGACAGGCAAATGCTCAGGTATCAAGCTACCAGTATCTAATTATAGACTCTTTTAGCTGAAGACAAAACTGCGTTGTCATTCTGCATTTTAAAGACTTTTATTTGGGGGAAGGGGAGAGCTTTCTACACATTTTTGAACTACTATCACTTAGCAGTTTAAAGTCAAAAGCAAAACATACTTTGCTCTCTCCTATTCTTTACTCCTCATACTCGGTATGCTATGCTTAATGCTACTAGCAAACATAAAAGATAAACTAGAAAAGTAATTATGTATTTAATATGAATGAAGAGCTGGGGAGAAGCTATGATAATAACAAAATATGCAAGCAACAGGCTTTTCAGAAAGCTAATTATTATGATAGATGATCTTGATATTTAGTTATAGAACAATGCATAAAAACTACTTTCATTTTTTACTATAGCTTCTACCCCTACCCCCGTGTTGAAGTTTACTAACATCATCTTTCCCACAATCAGGTCAATGGATTAGATACAGCTATTAATTATTATTTTAGCATAATCAGCAAGGTTAGAATTGACCTGCATTTCCTCAAGGGATTCACTTAGTCTAAACATATGGCTTTTTGTTCTGGATTTGAGATTATTCCTCATAACCAATCTGCCCTGCTGAACTACAATTCTGAATTTATTGCATGCCCTCAAGAAAAGATTTTTGTTTTCCAAGGGTCACTGCTGTTGCTGTTAAGCCACAACAGACAAGAAAAGGGTGGCATTATCTGTTAAACAGATGTGCTGATTTGGATTGACATCACTCTATAGTTATAAAATACGTAATTTACTTTATATCAGCAACTTTTATTGTTATGAAAGCAAAAGAGGCCAACAACGACAGGCACTGAACTGGATATAGAAAACTCCAAAGCTTCAAGGTATAATAGTGTTTGTACAAAGCTACTTGGTAGAAGTTATCTTTAATTCATTGTCCTGCAAGTTGGTTGTATTATCAAGTAAGACCAAATAACTTGTCGTGGTTTAGCCCCAGCCAGCAACTAAGCACCACGCAGCCGCTCGCTCACTCCCCCCTGGTGGGATGGGGGAGAGAATCGGAAGAGCAAAAGAAAACTTGTGGGTTGAGATAAAGACAGTTTAATAGGGAAAGCAAGAGCCGCGCACGCAAGCAAAGCAAAGCAAGGAATTCATTCACTCCTTCCCATGGGCAGGCAGGTGTTCAGCCATCTCCAGGAAAGCAGGGCTCCATCACGCCTAACGGTTACTTGGGAAGACAAACGCCATCACTCCAAATGTCCCCCCTTCCTTCTTCTTCCGCAGCTTTATATACTGAGCATGACGCCATATGGTATGGAACAGCCCTTTGGTCAGTTTGGATCAACTGTCCTGGCTGTGTCCCCTCCCATCTTCTTCTGCACCTGGCAGAGCATGGAAAGCTGAAAAGTCCTTGACTAGTACAGCAACAACTAAAACATCTCTGTATTATCAACACTGTTTTCGGCACAAATCCAAAACATAGCCCCATACCAGCCACTAAAAGAAAATTAACTCTATCTCAGCTGAAACCAGGACATAACTATCTCCAAGGCAAGAAAGGTTAGTAGTGTACGTCAAGATATTTTTAAATACTTGCTTGTATGATAAAAGCTACAGTTTGTATGATTATTTCTCTAAGGAGGGGAAAATGAATTAAGTAACGCATACTATGAGAGAGTTTGTCCATATACTGATCAGGCTCACAAAAAAAGACCAAAGTCAAACCCCAGGTATTTTAATTGTATGGGTTACTTCAGTTGCTAAGTTTCTAACTTAAATTTGTATCCAGCAAGATGCAGTTCCGTAACTACATACACGAATGGCACCACTGGTTTAACTGAATGAGAAAGCAAACCATTTTCAACTAAATAAAGATTACTTGTGTGGTTGGAGTATGGCACAAGAGCATAAAGATTATTTCTGCCCCTCATCTTCCTCTCCAAATAACAGCCTTGGACCCCAGCCTTGTGAAGGTATAGTATTTTATGGGTGAGGAATCAACCCTTTTTGACTATGTCAAAAATAGCAGAGAATCCACCATTATATTTGTTATATATTGAAAGCTAACTTTCCTGAACTGTGAATTAGAAGATGTTCTGATTAAAATACATGACTGTTTTAGGCAAAGCTTATATGCCATGCAGCTAATTTAATAAGGATGTAGGACAGCAGAAGTTTCATATAACCCATGCTCAGACACAAAACTCAATCTAAGTAGTATTTATCACCCTGCAACCCTTAGACAACACCTCCAGCAAACGTAAGGTAAAACAGATACAGATCACTCCATTACTCTAGCCAAAAGTGGCAACAGAAGCAAGAGCAATATCAGAGTGCTCCTCTGACAACTGGTTGTTTCCCTGAACACAGGTGCATTTTACCAACTGACACTGCCAGACTTCTGCTCCAGCTGTCCATTAATTCTGCCCTGTCTTTCCTTGCAGAATATTTTCCTCTGGACAGTGTTGGTTGCAGTTTTTCCACAGATGGTCTATTTCAATGAAACGGTAAAACCACTACAAGTTTCCACCAAGGCACATGCCAGAATACTGGGCTTAAATTTTATTTTACTAATAATTTTATTTTACTAATATTATTATATTTATATTTTCTACAGGATTTCTCTATAGAAATGTAAATAGTGAGAGATGCCTCAACATACCATGCACCTAACCTCACTTTTATTTTCTGTATTCTTGATGTATTAACATAGTACTACTGAAGTCCTTAAATTAACAGGTTAAGGCAAATCCAACAAGCACACATGATTCAGCAGTTGTATTAGAATATACTCAACAAAAAACTGAACTAATGACTTCACATTATAAATCTATCCTCCTAAAACATAGCATCTTCAGTATTGCTTCTTAATTGAAAGGGAGAATTCTGTCAGTATTGGTTTCTGCACTGTTTGTTTTGTTATGAACAAAGTATGACATCAAGCTTCAATGCGCCCCAACTAGTCATTGCCAAATTGTGACCCAGGAGTGGCATTAAAATAGAAATCTGCCTGTGGATGAAAAATAGAGTATGGCTTTTGATAACACCCGGCACTTGCAGAACACAGAAGTGTGCAAACATTAATTCTCATAATTGTCCTATGAGTTAGATAAATATCGTTTGACAGAGCTAAGATTCAATATCAAGATATCTTTCCTTACATTCATTTCTGCCTGTTTACATATTTTCTTGTCAATCTCTAGCACTATTTTGCAAGCCCTTAAAAATAAACTTATTTCATGAGAAGATAATTAACTCATGGAAATTCTCTTGAATTTAATTTGAGAGTTGTTTATGAGAAAATATACTTCAGAGATATCATGTCTTAACTTACTAAGTGCTTAATGATGAGTTTCAAAATAGGAATTGAAAGTAGTTTCAGTCAGGAATAAAGAGTCAGCGTATTGTAGTAATAGAACATTGAAGATGTTATTGTTTTCTAATGTCTGTCTCCCATTTTCCCCCGTGTCTGTGATTTTTATTCTACGTCTTTGCTCCTTCTTCACCCCCACCCCCCTTTCCCTTCTCATTCCATCCTTGTTTTGTGAGTTGTCACTGAGGGCTGAAATAAATTTATATTCCCAACCCAAGGACATTTCTCTGGGCCTGAAGTGTAAGCACTGCTGAAACAGTTTGAAGGGTGGAGGGGGAAAAAAAAAAAAAAAAAAAAAAGAAAAAACCCTCGGCCTTTATCTTTTGAGCCAGATGCAGCCTCAAGATCATTGTATTAAACAGAAATTAATGGATATACATGGATTTTTACAATCTTTTGAATCCATTTGTACATTTGAAAGCTGTGTTGATTTGCAGCATTTACAGAGATCCAAGCTAATTACTGTGGGAAGGAATTGATATAGCTGGCAATGATATAATGAATGACACTTGAATTTTTCAGGGATGTGAAGTGTGAGTTTAGTGGTTTTGAACGTATTGACAGCCTTGGATAACAGAAGATAAATGTTCAAAACGAGAATGCACACAACTATATGGAAAAGTTTCCTCCCTTTTACATGCCAGTGTTCATTAAACCTGTACTGGAAAAAACAATTTTCTTGCACATTTAGTCTTTGGCTTTCCAAAACTGTTAACGAGGGTAACTGGAATGGTTGTGCTGATATCCATTACTTCTGGAAAGAACTCTAGTGTGATTTTTCTCCTTTCTACAAACCAATGAGGAATTTAGCAAATGTTAGGATGCAATACATTCAATCAAAATTGAACAATGAACAAATTAATGTCTTCTGATGATCTTCACTACTTTAATGGAAGATGTATGAGGCTGCAATTATTTTTTTTTTATTTTCTAAATAGGTCTTAAAACAAAGCAGACACCCTGTTCACGTAATTCCTATATAGCTTCTACACCCTTCCGCATATTTTATACAGGCAATACAAAAATACATGAAAAAAGCAAGAACTAGTTAATTTCTTTTCCCATATAGTAACCAACCATTAGTTCATTGCATAAAAATAAAATGATTGAGAAGGAATGGAGAGAAAAAAATGGTTCTACTCTATATGTATGTACACAAATGCCATAGTGCATTCACAGAAAATGTATGAAAAAAAAAAGACCTGAAGCAGCTTTTTACTGATGGCATTTTGAAACATTCAGTATCAGACAGCCTGACAAACCTGAAAAGAAAGGCAAAGAGGGCAACAGAATATCAACTGTCCCCTATTTGAATATGT
The DNA here is from genome assembly GCF_035582795.1 of Mycteria americana. NCBI lineage: Eukaryota > Metazoa > Chordata > Aves > Ciconiiformes > Ciconiidae > Mycteria > Mycteria americana. The sequence goes on from NC_134396.1 coordinate 60,505,300, forward strand.
GTGTATATATATGTATATACACACACACATATACACACTAATACGTAATAATATGTTCCAAGGCCAATCTTAGGTCAATTGCATACTAATTAGTAATGGCTCATGACATCAAAATGTGATCATTAATTCCAGCTGCCATGCATCTATGACAATAAGCAGAATTAATGGTGACTTAAAAAAATTAAACACACCTATAACAGGATTAAGAAATGTCATAAGTTTTACATCACCACGACTAGATTTACTTTGCAAGAGTGAGCTACAGTTACAAATCTGTAGCAATGCAAAAAGAAAAAAAAAATTAGAAAAGTGTTTGACAATAGAGTGGCAGCTTATGCATTCATTGCGAGACAAAATTATTCTCATCTTTCATTAAAAACATTACCCAGTGATGGCATCCAAAAAGAAAGGGCTTGCAGCAAGCTCAAAATGGAAGGGAAATCTTATTCCTTTCACTTTACTATGCTGAGCAAGAGATTACGCAGGAAGAAACCACAAGGGAATGTAACAGCAATAAGGGAAACAATGAATGCTAAGCTGTTTAGTCATTAGCATAAAAACATTTATAGAAACAAATCCTGGTCAGGTCTGCTTTTGAGGCTTAAACTTTTTTTTTTTTTTTTTTTTTTTACAGAGAACAAACTTATTTAATTACCTGTCTCAAACTCAGACACTTCCTTTTTGTTTGTTTTTAATAAATTTGTGGCTTCAGATTACAAGTCATGAAAAGACTCTAAGGCATTCAAACAGACATGTGTGTCATGAAGATCTGGAGATACATTGCTCATTTTTTATAAGAGGACGGAACTTAATAATTCAGTAGAATTTCTGAGTACAGAAAATTCAAGAATCAGTAGCGTAATTAAAAGAACTCAGGAAAAAATATAAAAATATGCAACAATCTAATTAGAATCACAAAGCAAGACTTTTATTCTTTAAAATTGTAAAGACCCAGGTACAATTTAAAAAAAAATAGTTCTTAAAATATCTAGTGAATACTCTGACATGTTTGAAGTTTTATTTATTTATTTATTTTTAAATAGGATGATAATCCTGCATCATGAGAGAATGGGAACATACTTCCTTTACCAGGGAAGAGGATATTAACAAGTCAACAACATAACTCTGCTCTCTGCCCTTCCGGTGTAGCTATTTAAATAAGTATTTAACTAAGAAAATTACAGTACCCTGAAGGAGTGCTAACATGTCATCCTTGTTTAGGAAGGGTAACATTGTAACTAACCCTACACCGGTTAATCTGACATTTCCTATGGCCAAAAAGGCAGATGAAGGAAGGATGACAGAAAGTTGTTACTGGATTCACCTGAGGGCTTCATGGCCAAAGATGCTGCAACTTTCAACCTACAAACACAGAAAACAAGTTTGCCCTACAAATGTGATACCACCGACTGAGATACGAAATACAAATAAGGCAAGATACTCTAATTTACCTAGCATTTTTCAACACATCACTGTAAAAGCTAGCTTTAAAGAAATTGCTAGCGTGAGAACTGTTTGTTAGTCAGTAAGGGGATTTCAGTATTTGAACTGGGGAAGACAGCTCTCGTGATTGCAAGATGAAACAACACTTCTCAGATAATTTGAAGAGAACACCAGTGTGTGAGCATAACTCAGACATAACCAAATTAGTGTTTGCCAGCAGTGCTCCAGAGCATGAGAGAATAGCTATTTAGTTCTGCAAGAGAAATAGCTCTATGTGATATACTGTTTTTCTATTATGATTGAAATTCCCGTGTTAAATTTGATTGATGCTCTTTCTAACACAATTTCCCTGCTGCAACAATGACCTATGTTAGATGTTTCAAAAGAAGTTGAGTGTAAGCTTACCGACTGCAATTAGAAATAACCAGCACAGAGGAAGTTAATTTCTATGCATTGCCAGCGAGAGGTGGCTTTATTCCCAGACACACAGCATATGCAAAAAGATAAGGCAGAAAAGCAAACTCATATGTAATTTCAGAATATATATTCGCTAGCAGAATGCTCACATTGCCTAATTGAGGGCTCAGCTCACTTTAAGCCAACACGTGTGCGAATCACAGACCCTTTTCCTTGAACTCTCCCTGTGCATTCCCATATTGTTGTGTTTGCCAGCAATGGTATTCATGGACCCAAACAATGAGCTAGATTTGAGGACTAATCTGGCTGAAAGGTTTCTTTTTTCTTTTATCAGCTTAGCTTGTGACCAAATCAATTCCCTATCAAGTTCACCCAGCAGCTGCATGAGCTCCTGTCAGTGGCAACATACAATTATGTCAGTACAAAGCAACTGTGGAACCTCAGAGGCCTAATTCCTCTTTATAACCACAGAAAAATAACACCAATTAAGACCTGACCTCTCTTTATCAACTATGATGTAAAAAAATAGCCTAGGCTCCTAAAATGGGCGCCCTCTCGTAGACTACATGAATGAGTCTCACTCTCCTTATAAACATCTCTCCCTCTCTTTTTTGGACTTTGAGTGCTTGGATTTAGAAAAGGTAAACACTGGTCATACTACTATTTCATTTAAAAGTGCATTTTTACTTATTAAAGAAAAAAATTCCTTCCAATTTGTCTGGATGGCATCTTATTTTTGAATTAAAAGAATGAGTCAACAGGAGTACAAACTTTGCAGGTGTTCATTACCCTGTAAAAAATTGTAGGGTTTAAAATTCTTTGTTCAACAATGAAATTGTAATTGTGGTATGAAGATGACTTTAAAAAAGGCCTGTTTCTTCTCCCCTATTCACCAATTCTGTCACAAAAGCTGACACAGGTTCTCCCAATTTATTGTGTCTTTATGTTGTGGAAGACTAAGTTAATCTGATTTAATAGTTTTTATTTCCTCTGACAAAAAAAATAAACACTTCTTGTGCTGTTTCAAAGAGTTTTGAGATTGTTTTATCAGTCTTTCTTTACTTTATATAGAGAGATAATTCTCCCATTGTTTCTCCTTCCTTCACTCTTTGCCTAACAGCCCTACAATTTTCTGGTAAGAATATGCCTTCTAGAGCCAACTCACTGTAAAGCACATTCTGGTACTCTTTTAGCTTTCCCAAATCTTTTAGCTGTTGTGCCAAACTTCTTTCATATAAACAGTGGTTTGGCATTACTCTGACTTGCAAAAACCAAGGAAGACAAGTTCTATAGCATCCATACAATTAAATTTTTAAATCCATTTATAAGTAAAACTTTAAAATAGGGTATTTTTTTTTTTTAAGTAATTTGACCTTGAAGTAGCTCAATCCTAACGAAGGAATGTCATTGCCAGACATCATTACTTTCACTTGGCACCTTCTGAAGATCGAAAAGCACCTTAAGTGCCTGAAAGGTATAGTTATACCTTATGCCCAGCTTGTAGATCACTTTCTTGTGTATACACCCAGCTCTCAGGTTGCTCAGCTCCACAGCATTTATTCTGCTCTTCAACAGTTAATAGAAGTTAGGCTCAATTAATTCTTTTTGCAGATGTTGTCTTCATGCACAGGAGAAGCATTTAAGACATAGGAGACAGACTACAACAGCTTCCAGTCGAGGGCACCTGTGTCATAACAGCTAGCTAGTTCTCATGTTGCTATCCATGTCATTTTCCACCTGATCAAAGGAGGGTGTTAGCTCAGTACTGAATAAATCCCTACTGACCTTATAATGTTACTCTCCTGCTCTCTTTCAGACGTTACGAATCCGTATCATAGGACTACTTTGAGCTAGGTTAACAGTTTTCTTCTAGCTAGTTCTTTAGTCTTCTATCCCAGACTAATCTGGAGAACAGGTCTAAGTAATATGCAAACATGTGCACAGAAAACAATCTGATTCAACCTGACATGAAACACTTCTGAAAAAAGAAATCAGCTAAGGTTAGAGACGCAAACAGCATTTTTTACTCACAGCAGTGATATCACTAGCACAAAACTACTGTTAGCCTATACCCTGATTTCAGAAAGCAGCTTAATCTGTTGGCCTTTGCTTTAAAAATATTGTTAAATACTGAAGTAAATCTTACTCATCATTAAGTTCATGAGGCCAAAATTCATGAATTCATGAGGCAAGACAGAGCAAGTCCCTTAGGCAGGAACTTTTTTTTTCTTTTTTTTTTGGCTAAGGTTGAAGACTAGAGCAGAAAACAGGGGCTAAAGTTGATAAATATGTAACTACTCATCTTTGCAACTCTAATAGTACTTTCTCCTATTTGTCAGGACCAAAGTAAAAATCTAAAAATAGGTTTTCTTTCAAAAAAATACATAAAATACAGGTACATGGTTTTTCAAATCATTCATTAACAATAATCCCTGACACCACCATACACCATATCATAAAATCAGCTTCTACACCTGAGAAGTTCCAAGTCCACCCAAAAGGCAGTTCCTCAAAAATGTGGCATGCTAGCGTATTAAAATTCAGAAAACAGTAAAAAAGAACTGAAATCTTAATTATCTTCTAGAATATGTTGTGTCAGAGACCACAACTACCAATCTGAGTAGGCTTCTAGTGAAATACCTTGTAGGTAAATTAAATAAATTGAGAAAACTATTTTCTATAGGACATAGTAACTGGTGTTATTTTCAACAGCATGCCTTGGATCACTCATATTTCCCTCAAGGACACGCAGGGTATGAAGGTGATCCAGCTATGACTATTAGGAGATAATCTGGAAAGACTATCCTTCCTAGGAGAATACAAAACAGCTATCCCCACCCAAACAAAAGGGGGAAATAAATGAGATTAAACAGTTACCACTTGTTATAGACCAAAGCCCTGTTAAACTGCTGGACGTAAGTATATGAGAGTTCTCAACCAGGAGATAAATAGACCAGGGTACCCAAAAGAAGAGACTGGGAGTCATCAGTTGCTTTGTCTCTTCACTGTTCTGCAGTCCCTTTTTATCTTCCCTGATACATGATGGGCAAAATGCGAAATCATACTCCTGAATGTTAGCCACATATATCATAGAAGCAGAACAATAATCAGCTATTTCCCCAAGCAGCAAGAATAAATACAGCGGTACTCACACTGTAGATCCCATATTCCTAAAAAAAGTCTCTCCCAACCACACTTCAAAGGTCAGTGAAACAGCATGTAATACGTTTGCTCTAAAGACAACATTCTTTGTGATACCTCAAATACTTCATATGTCTTGAGTTAATTATAAATTGTTTGCTAACTCTAATATATGATGTCTTATTTGGATACATTTGAACATCACCTTTCAGATAGTCTTTTGATCACAAAATTCACCCAGTTTAACACACTACAGAGCTGAAGGAGTATCACCAAGTCTTAGCTCATCACTAATTACCTTATCCAGAACTTTGAGAAGACATGCAGAAAGTAAATAGTTTCTGATTTACTGCAGAAAGTCACACATAAGATGTCTTCTGAAGCAGCAGAATAAAAAACAGACAGCACTTGGGTAAAGGGAAAGAACAAACTCAGTGTTTATCTCAGAAAAGAAGCTCTTGAACACACCCATGTCCCCTTGTACAGTGTATTGTCCCTTACAGCTGCACATTACTCATTCATTTATTCTGTCAAAATAACTAGCATAGTTCATGTAACAAAAATCTGCTTCAAGGTCAGATTTCTAATCCCATTGTTGGTTTTAGTTTAATAACATCTTATTCCACAGAAAGTCCTACTGCAGAAAATAAGATTACCCATTTAGTATGGCAAACAGGAGTCACGACAGTGGAATCTCTCACTTATTAGTTGTATGAATTCTACATTCTTCTAATTTATACTTATTTTATTTAGTAAATCTATGCATAAAATTAAAAGCTAAGCAGAAAATCTATATTTCTTTTGAATGCATCATGAGTATTGCAGTTTAACTTCTATATTTGGATACAATTTGCTATGTAGATGTATATGGACAGTCTCTACCATGTTTCTCTACAGGGCAGAAAGCAGTATTATAAAAATTCCATTCTGTTCAGAAAATCCCTAAAAGACTTGCAGATTTGAACTTATTCCTAAAATAACATAAAATTCGGCATATATATTTACAGGCTTTGCTAAATGCATTTTCTTATTACCCCAGTTTGCATGGCATTTATATTTTGAAGCAATTTTGTGGAAAACATAAGACCATGCCATCATTATTCAGGAATTTTCCCTATTGAGAGTCACATAGCCAAGAGCAACAGTGTGAATAAGCAAGTTATTCATCATGCAACTAAAAGAAAGTGAAAGTAAGAATTTTCAGATTTATGTGAAAACCACAATACAACTACGGCAGATTGGAAAACTGCCAGCACATACACTGAGCAGCTCCTCTATAAATGTGATCTTTCAGGAAACAAGTATTCAGACATTAGATCATCTGAAGTAATTACCATCGTTAACAAACTTCTGCTTTCTCGAACAATCATTAATTTACATGGAAGCTTTGATGCACATAGAAACTTTCCTATTGTTTTATCTCCAAAAGGCATCAGTATTTTCTCCAAAGGCATCTGCATTTCAAAAAAATGTGTTACTTAATTTTGGAGGAGTATCAAAGAAAATTTTAAAAAGTGATAAATACATGCACAGTCTTTAACTTTTCCTTACAAAGTATTGATTTTTAGCATCCTTTGTAGTATGCTAAACTGACTTGTTTTCAAATCACAGTTCTACCACTGAAGCAACACCAATGAATAAATAATGCTCACTTCTCACTGAGAAACACAAGATAATTGAATTAAAAAAAAAATCCAAGTTCTTTTCTTCATATGCATAAATAACAGTAGGAGTTCCAAATAATTTATAACAAAACCACTTGCCAAGTAGATAAAGTAGGCATGGTGGTGTTGAATCCCAGCAAACGCATCAGGATTTTGACATATTTTGAATGTCACCCTGACACTGTAAAACAGTACTTTAGGGATATATGCATTTTTTTCAAACACAATTTTAGAAATCTTGTCACTAGCGTCAGTGATAATTTAATACAGAACCACTGGTAGAGTACATATGGCATCAAAAAAGTTTGCAGTATCTCTACAAAAGCAAAATAATTGCATAATTAAGATGAAAGTACTGTCTTCACTGTTAAGTATTGTAACAATATCATTTGAGGTACTAAATATTTTATTTACAACTCTTTGGAGCCAGATACACTATAAGCAACAACATTTTATTATTCTGTTAGGATTCCAAGTTTAATCTGCTCTCTTCTCTTCTACATCTTTCTCTCCTCCTGTCCTCATTAAAAGCAGTGTCATTTAACAGTCATGTGTGTTTCATTTCACTGCTTATGAAAACTGGTTTTGGAAGTTTAAAAAGTATTTATTCATAGACACTAAGCTCATAGTTTTGTGATAAATGGTTTGTAATCCTAACAGTTGCCATTATTCTGGTGACTATAAAATCAAACTGGGAGGTGTCAATGGAGCTAACACATCTTTGAATAGGTTTTTTAAACCCATGTTTTTTTAAGGAAAAAAAAATTGAAGTTTTTGGTATAATACATTACATGTCTATGCAACACATTATTCATATTTTTTAAAGAGGAATCACATTCTTATTTTCTCTGCATTCCAATACAGTTGGCAACACAGCTTTTAATTTGTATATTTTGATGTGTGTCAGTGTGATGACTGTTGAGAGAACAGAGCTTGTGGTAGATAATGTGAAATTTATCAAGAAAGAAATTCAAAACTTGTTTAGGTACTATGTCTCTCTGCCATTACCAGTGCCAATGCTTTTTTCAACTATATTTTTTAAATAGTTATCTTCCTTTTTTGTTGTAAACAAGTAAAACCTAGCAGAAACCAAGAAGCAAAATACTTAAACTCAGTAAATATACATGAAATTGATGCAAACTGCTCTAAAGGCACAGATTAAGTTACACTTGAAAAACAAAAACAATCTCAAAGTAAATAGCTTTTTCTGCAATTATTGCCATGGAAGAATCACTCCAGTACTTGAAAATTCACCTTGCCTAAGGCCTCTTTCCATGCACCTCCTTACTGTAGGCTGTCAGAATAGGAGTGGATAATATTTGTATCTCTTTAGTGACTCTGAAGAGCACAGAATGAATAGTTTCTCAATTTAGCCATACTGGATGCATGCTTAGAATTGCATAATGTACTACAAGAAACTGCATTGAAATTCTTCTATTCCACAGATGGAACACAAGAATATTTCTTAAAATAATCACAAAAGTAACAGTGAAAACTAACATGGGATGCCAGAAAGCAAATTCAAATACCTCAAATAAATTACTCTGATAGCAAGAACAGACACATGAAATTGTACATCAAATTGTAAAGTATTTTACAGACAACGTCCTGTTCTATAATAAGAAAGTGACAGAAATTGCAAATATAACATAGAGCTCAAAGAATTTTTTTTTTTCAGTTTCTGGATATTTCATGAAATTGCAGGCTTAGACAATTGTTAAAACACTGCATATTTCAGCACTCACAGCTTCTCCAAACCCAGGGTCTTGCCTGTAGTGGCTTGCATATTTTATATTTTGGGTACTGCTTTACATAGCATAGCTTTGGTTTTCTGATTACAGAGGTATGAAAGGCAGAGAGCAGTCAGTCAAAAACCTCATTCTTTTAGAAGCCCATAGGTAAAGATTTTTGTTGAGGTAAAGACTCAACAAAATTTTCTTGTGAAGAGTTTAGGTAAGTAATGTACACATTCTTTTAAAATGCTGTTGTTTTAAAAACAATACACAAGAGCAGCTGATAATTTTCACTTTTGACTAATTTAAAGTTTCAGTTAGTCAAGTAAATTTTTTTAATATCTTTTGTCAAAGTTCAGGTTATTAAGATAAATGTAGGCCCCAATACCTGATCTGCCTTTTAGTCAACTAACAGAAAGATAAGCTGAATATTTATTTTCTGTATTCTTAAGAACCCACTTTTTTTGCTTTTCTACCCTTTATCCATAATAGTCCCTGACCATCACTGTTCAAAGTGAAAGCTTAATAGTATTTTAATCAGCAATAGTGAAAGTATCCCAATGACCTACCATGGGCACAATCTAGCAGGACTCACAAAAAGGGGTAGAATAAAGAGGAAATTCTCAAGTCCTTCTTTATGAAAGTCAAGTCTGCAGGTGTTTTCATATTATTCACCAGTCTCTTATTATTTGTCAGAGTATTGCTTTCATTCCAACTTTATCCATTTTATGGCTAATTTTAATGATAATATTTCCTTTGTATTCTTATCCCCTTTATGGAACCTACTGCTAGGATTTCTCCAGTAGCAAAGTTACTGACTAATCAAAGCTGGGGGAAAAGTTGAGGGAAGGAGGTATTCCTTGGAAACACAGATATTTCTTATGCCTGCAGCTGAAAAAACAAATGTTGCACCACCTGCTGCTCCAACTTCATTAAGTTAATCAGATAGACACTTAACAGAATCGGTTTTGAACTCTTGAAAGCAAGAAGAATACTAGCAGAGGCAGAAGAGCATAACCACAGCTTCATGTTGTATCAATGAACTAAAGACACCATCATGTCACACATGGACACCCCTCAACTCTTTCAAACAGAGAGGAATACAAAATTTAGGGAGTAAGAAAAAGAAAGCAGCATTTTATTCTCAAGATGACTTTGCTAATCATCACAAAAATTAGGAGAGTAGTGCAGTTACCAGACTCTGAGAGAAAAAAATTAACTCTCTTACTGAAAGTAAGTAACTGCACATTGGTTAATACTAACTGGAAAGGGAGCTGAACCCAGGAGACATCACAGCATAGAAAAATACTTGTCACCAGACAAGTCATTTGTTCCCCCTCCAAACATCCTTCTCCATTATTATATAAGATTGCTTTCAGAGAAATTTGGAAGTTGACATACAATGAATCTTCAGCCTTGAGAACAAAGAGATTCACAATAGTTTTTTCAGCCCACCATTCAAGTAAAAAAAATTCCAAAAAACTTCATGTGTTTAACACAGATGAATGTGCAGTGCCTTGCAATCCACCTCTCAGTAAAATCTCTCACTGCTCACAAGATAAGATCATGATTTTATTTAAAATGTCGAACACATGAGGTTATTGCCTTATGCAACGTTGCGTAAAAAATTTTAACTGCAGGTCATTTATCACACCGCAGGAGTTGTAGATCCTTTTATCAATCCAGAGAAGATTTATCTCTTTCATTTCAGTGGCAGGGAAAAAAAGGGTTACTCAAAAAAACCTCAAAAGGTGGTTAATAGAGCTTTGCTTTAGGGACAGGGAGAGAGAAAGTGATCTAAACCAGTTTTGTTAGTTTACTGAAATGTCAGATACTGATGAATTGGAGTTTCTCATTAAAGATTTAATTTTTTCACCTACTATGAAAATTCAAGGAAAACAACTCCCTGCTGCTGTGTCCCAGCTGCATGATCAGTTAGGAAACCATGCATTTACCATCGGTTTTGTTTGCTGGCTAGGGTCAATACTGCAGATTAGTTCATACTTGAAGCTTATTTTCTAAGTTGCAGAGAAACCCGTTTTAAGAAGCATATACTCCACTTCTCACATTGTAATTCAGGTCTGAGAAAACAATTCTCAAAAAACCTCACCATCTTGATAATAGCTAAACAACTGAAGCAGTGAAGTTGGAAGCATATACCAGAGATATTTCATGTTGAAACTACTGTTATCACTTCATATAAAAATCCATTTGTTAATTTTGCTGACTATGCTAGTTTTGTTTCATTCTTTTTTTTTCTTCCCCCTTTATCACAGTATAAAGGGTGGCATATTTTCAGTGTGGAATAGAGTTTTCTTGGTAAGGCAAAACAAATACCACATTCTGTCAACACTTCCCAGGCTTTCCCTGTTTCCATACCACTGCCTATTTGTTCACTTATTTTTTTCCTCTCCACCACAGCACAGAAGCAGTTTCAGTTCCTTCAAGAGTGTATTTACTTGAAACCTGAATGAGTGAGGAAACAATTCTCCTCCTCCACCACAGTACTTTGTGTACAGTACAGAGAGTACAGTACACTCTGACCTGTGCTGAGAGTTTCACTGCTTTTCCTGTGAAATGTTGTGCATAGAAACCCCACACACACTGCACAGTGATTATAGTGCTGATCCTAACTGTGTGTGAGAAACTGCTTAAAAATGAAAAATGTAGATTCCCAGAATAAAATAAAAATTCAACATATATAACTTCACAAGGAATAAAAATACCCTAGCAGAATGGTTGAAGGGCAGACTTAATATTTCATCTGAACATTACAGTTCCTGTCCAGACTCTAATTAAAACAAAACAAACACTATTTCTCCTATTCATTGGTTACTAGTTTTGGTATTAAGATAAATCTCTCTCCTGGCATGTTGTTAAACCCAGAGCCTCAGAAAAATACTTGGAAAGGCTAATTTCAAATCACTATCTTACACTAAAGGGTGAAGTAGAATTTGCAGACTCTCTCATTGAAAGGTAAACTGAGCTGTGAGGGGGACCACCTGGCTTTAGGATGAGCACAGAAAGCCAAGCATATGCAATGGATGCATTAAGCACCGTCCATACACACCTATTGCATCCAGAAATCTAATGTGTGAAAACAAATTCACCAGTAAACATACTTGTATGCGCAATCATCTATGATTTGTCAGATTGTCCTATACAATTTGTCTGGGATAGACATTATTAATGGCAAAAAAACCCATTAGAAACAACTCAACAAGTGTGGCAATGGGAAAGTGTGGCATCATTCGGTTCTTGAGTAACAAAAAACCTTTCAGGTTTTCAAAGCCATCTTTGACAACAGAAGTACAACAAGAAAGGACTATCTAATACAATGGAACCCTGAGCAAGTCAAGAAGTATCTTTTCAAGAGCTTGAGATAACTGCTAAGACTATGTACATGAAAAAATGCACAATGCGTAAGTTTACATTGGCATTTTAGTTTAGGCATTACATAATCTTAAGAACTGCAAAACCTGCACATCATTATCTCTGCAATTAGTGATTTGTATTTAGTTAAGAGCCTTAGTAGCAAGCAAAAAGAACCAAAATAAATAGGAGAATGTTTGTTACTGTATCAATACAATACAGAATTATTGTAAGCAATGGAGATGTCTAGCAAATAACTGTGTTTCTATCTGTATATCAAGTACTGCATTTTAAAATAGGAAAGTGATGAGAACATTTCTTTTCTGTACTTTTCTTTTCACCCCAAATAATCAAAGTGAAACTTTCTCTACTTCCCATGTTGGAGAAATGCTATTGTGACAAGTTTTCTGGTGTCAAAAACTAAAGCATGGCTTATTAGAGAAAGCCTGTAAATATCCCAGTACAGATATATACATTTACACTGTCTTGTTATCTAAAGATATCTAATTGTTATCTGATGTTGTCTAAATTTTCCTAGCTTTCCCACCTTTAAGACGTGGCCATCACCTTGTTTCCTTTTGTATGAGAGCGAACCTCATAAGCAAAACACTGCTTTGTAACAAAACAGGATTAAATAATAGAACCAGAACTGTAATACTCACAAAACATATGCCAACAAAATCCATAAGAATTAAGAGGAGAATTTGAATTCAATTAATAATATACATAGAAAGAGCTGCATGTGTTGGCTCAACTACACTTAAAGCAAAAAAAGAAAACAAAGAAATCTCAATTTTTGAAGTTAGTTGCCAAAAGAGAAAATAAAGTAATAACTAACTGGAAGTGCTTCAGTGAAAAGCCACATGAAAGAGAACCACATCAATTAGCTAAGAAACAGGAAATATGAGAGATGAGGGTAATCTAATATTCTGTGACTATTCACGGTCTATTATTTAAGCATTAATGTTAGTGTTTATTCACACCTGTAAAAGGAAGCATATATTAAAGTGTTTTGGGCTTTTTCTTCTTTCATTCAGCATCTGGATCAAGGGACGGGTGAGTTGAAAAATTCTAAAAATTCATTTGAAAATTACTTTAACAAGTCATACCAAGACATAACAAGACAATGCTTAGAACTACTAGGATTGAAATTATCAGAGGTAAAGAAAACTAATACACACCATAGTTGAGGAAATTTCTTCCTCATTACTCATGCTATAGCTGCAGTTGGGGCCAATACTTTTCCTCTCTATGCAACCCTAGCTTAATCACCATTTTAGATGATGGTTTTGATGCCGACACTACCCTTGCAATTTCCAGCCACTTCATCAGAAGCTGTGAAGCCTCAGAGTTGGATCCCTAAGCACAAAAGTAAATAATTAACCAATTTCCAATTCACCCTGTTGAACCAAGAGAAAATGTAATCCACTGCAGTAAGAATCCTTTATCTTCTCTGATTTCACATTATATCCAATGCCTTACATCTACAACTAGATGTCTCCTTTTTTGTAGCATAAAAGCCAAAGTCCTTTATTTTTCCATCTTGATAGAATCGAAAAAGTTACAAAGCTGGCAAGAGAGAAAAAGATGTATTAACTTTCTAAACCACATGATTTTAAAGAACTTTATGTGAAAACACAGAAAAGAATTTTAATTCACATTATTTAGGTTTCATTTAGATAAACTTCATCACATTTCATTAGCTTTGTCTTTCTATTTTGATTTCTAAAAAAAGACTATGGTTCTTCAGTCCCGCAACATGATCATGACTGGAAGTAAAGACATTAACTTCAGTACTTTCAACTGACTTTTAACCAACTACAAAAGCAGACTTTCAACTGATTTGATATATTTTTCCCTAATTTTTCAATTTTATCCAAAGCCATGTCTATTGGCAGACAAGTCTTACTTCCCTTTAATGAAAAAAGACTATTAATAGTAGTTAATATTTACAAAAACTACAGTATTCCAAGGAAGATCAAGAGAATGACATGAAAACCAATAGACGACAGGAAAAAAATATTTTATTAAGCAGCAATCTTTAGCAAGTTCAGAAGATTTTAAAATGACTTTTCACTTTTTTGTAAGTGACTTCTGGGTGAAACAAGACTTTAAAAAAAAAGTAGGAAGATTTTGACTAAAGAGAGGCATCTCTTGCAAGCAGAGGATTACCCCCCAAAAAGAAATAAATTATAATTTTCCATTCAAAACTTTTGCACTGACCTTGCAAGCAGAAATAAGTAGTTATGTGCTCAGTCTTGTCTGAGTAGCAATTTACCTAAATTGATTATAATGGCTAATAAAGCATCATAAAGATGCACCAACTCATTTAAACGAGGATTTGGAAAAAATGTTCTAAGCAGAAAAAATTAGCAATCAAAAGCCCACTGTCAGGAGAAAGAAACCAACAATATTTTGCCACCAACCCCACTGCAATTGGTGGCAAAATGTATACAGATTTTAAAATATACAATGAAAGATCAGAATCATATCAGCACATTCAACATAATAATTAACAATTACCAAACTACAAGAACAGAACCATGCAGAATGTATAGAACTGTAATCCCTGCATATATTTATCATCATCATCACTGGTCTCAACCCTTAGTAAGCCTATGATCTGTGTTGAACAGGGTGTTAAATAAGTGCGTATTTACAAAACACACCAGGTAATCACTCTTGTTGCACATAAAGCAACCCCATAGATTTCCCTGAGAGAGTCAGTAATGATGGTTCATTGACAACTGGTGACATTAAGTGTCATGCAAAAGCAGTAAAATATTGATTGATGGTCTCCTGGAAACCCTGACTTCCCTGTAAAATCTTATTTGTTGCTATGAACCATGTGATCCAAGATCTTTATATATGTGCTGCTTATTATTTAGGGAGCAAAAATTTCTTTCATTGTAAAAATACTTTCTTTGTATTAGCTTTCTGGACTAAGTTGGTATCCATTAGATACTACACCAAGCAGCATGCACTGCAAAGTTTTACAGTCAGAAGACAGCAAATCACAATCTGCAAGTTAGAGCAACAATTTTCCCGGAAAGTACAACTTTGAAAGTATATTTATTCCTGCATTGCTACATATCTGAAGCACTTGTCACTAGAATTATATAACACTGACTTTGTTAAGGAAGTATCACTCTTAAACAGTTTTTTAAAAAAAAGCCAGTGTATGACTGTCTTGCCAATTACTGGTTTCTATGAGCCCAAATCTTATGTTAGCTTTGTAGTTTCCCTTCCCTTTAATTAGGGGTTGTTTCTTCTGGCACTAAACAATGGTTTCCCTACCTACCCTGTTGGCCACCTGTGACACCAAGACTGATAGTAGCTCAGTCTCTACAAAGACAGTGAGCAAAGCCACCTATCCCCAAAGTTGTTCTCCACCAGGGGCTTTCAAACACATAGGTGATATCATGAACTGCAACTCATGATGACCATCTGTCTGTAATCCCCAAGTGAATTCAATGCAAACATGAAACTTCCTTTCTTCTTCTGAACGGGTATAAAGTACCCCCGAAAGAACAACAACAGAACACCAATCAACTGGGTAACTTAATGGACAAGTTAGTGATAGCAGTTTCTAAATCTTGGATGAAGAAGCATCAAGAAGGTATTTCCTCCTCTCATTCCACAGCTGGCTACGTAACTAGAGTTTTCATTAAAACAGGTATTTTCTTGTCTGTGTTCATCCTCTTTGATTGCACAAGACAATCATTAGAACACACATGCAAAGTGTAGCTACCTATTTGCCACATATGGCAAAGAACAGGCAACAATTACACGATTCCACTAACGTAAGCTATCTAATACCATTCAGAAACAAGGCCTCAATATTTACATTTTAGAAAGTTTAAGGGATTACATAAATCATTCTGGATCATGGTAAATTATGCTCAAAGTGAAGTAGTGGGTCCATCCAAGCAATAGTAGGGAATCCCCATCTTCCACAGCTACTTACAAGCACTCTTGCTAGTGAGGATGTTAGAGCTGAAGTATGAGCAGAAATTCAGAATTTTCTCTTTTGAGAAGCAGTTCCATAGTACCTGCAAGATTTTAGAAGAATAGGTGGCTCTTACCACATGTCTGCAGGTGTTTAAATGCAATATTCCTACCACTCCCTTCTTACAGGAAAAAAGTTGGGGTACAGTAATTTTAAAAAATGTGCTGTTAGCAGTGGTGAGTGGTCTTAACTGCTACAAACTCAAAGTTTAGAAGAAAAAAAAAATTTCTTAGAGAAAAGGATGTAGTCCATACCATATTCTGCACTATCACTGTATTCAAAGATTTCCAAACTGGGCTGTCCTACAACTCTTTTTTAAGATGTAAGCTTAGTTAAGCAGGAGAATAAAAGTTCTCATAATTTCTCCTGATTTAAAGATCTCTAGTCCAAGGTGTTTGTTTCTTCACCTGGTTCTTAAGATCAGATTCAGTCCACTGTTACGCTACAAAATACAGTACTTAACCTTTTCTGTCTGTTTGTTAATATCATTTAAAAATGATAATAAGCTTGATTCATTCCTCAAATTTTATACCTGTTGATATATCTGATTCTTATAGTATTTTGCTTAAAGTTACAGCATTCAGTGCTACCTGAGTAGCAGCTGTGTGAGCACCCTGGGAATTAGAGAGAACATAGTGACATTGAGTGCAAGCATAAACATGAACATTGGCCCATAATCAGGGTAGGGTAGGGTAGGATAGGGTAGGGTAGGGAAGCTCTTATTTGCAGTGGGTAAATTCATGAATAGGTAATATATACAGAACAAATTATAAGACCTTCAAATGAATTTAACAAGGTATTTTCAGATAAAGACTCTACAGGGTTCACAGAGAAGAAAAATACATATTTCAGCATCGAATGCTAAATAAAAGAAGTGTATACTTTGGGGTAACAAAACCAAAATGAGAGTATCAAAAGAATACATTATCTCTTTTCATAATTCCAGCATGTGAATTCCCAAACAATTAATTATTCTAATTTTTTTTTAATCTATTTTCTTTCTGTTCAGTTTTAGAAAACTTAACAGAAACTTCAATGATCTGCCATTTACTCCTTTGACTCAGAAAATATTGGAGTAGATGTGGGTTCTTGAAGCCAAGATTAATTCACATGCATACTGACATATAGCTTAAACCACATGCACCATCTTGATGGCTTCTCGGTTTCTGCTTCCATCCCCAGGAAGGAGGAGGAGAGGTTAGAGCTCAGACACATCCTATCTGAGTCCAGTACAATGCCTGGACAGCTTTTGTGGCAGAATGAGGATGCAGATAGTTTTACACTGAAGACAGTCCAATGACAGCTACCCCATTCCATCCCCTCCCTGGGGAGGGCTTAATCCTCAGTCTCTGCCCCTGTGAACAAGCTCTCTCCACCTTCTTTCTGCTGTCACCATGCTCATCTGACCCTACAGGGAAGTTAGCTAAGGAGCTAAACTAGAAGAAAAATAACCCCATCAAAACCACAGACTCATTCAATGATGGTTTAGCTTCTTGAAATGTCTTGATCTCCATAGGTTAGGAGGAAGCAAGTTCTGTTACAATTCATCCTGTCTTTAATATGCAGGATTAAGTTTTTAAGTGTGTTTTTAAGTCAAAAAATGAAAACGTACAACAGAAATAAATTATCTTTTATTCAAATTTTTTAGGTCACTTCGTAAGCAAACCTGTTATTCACAAAGAAATTACAGTATCCCCTTATATCTTGTGTTTAATGCGTGCATTCTTCATAAGGAGGGTGCTATTTCAGAGTGTGAACTACACTAAAAAAAAAAAGAAAAACAGTATAATCACTACTGCTCTCCCCCCATCCCCACTGCTACAGTAATACTAGATGGCAGGTTTCTGATTAAAGTACCTTACTTCTGTTGTATTGTATTAGTTGAGTTGCCCTGTTGTATTTAGAGACTATAATGAGTCTAGTTCTGAAAGCAACAGTGTCTTAAAGAAAACAAAAAGGTGATGACTTCCATATGAGCTTATAAATAAGTTTAATTACAGTTTTAAACCTCCCTCAAGTCAGATAATCTCAAAAAAAAGGCAAAAAATATGAGAAATGAGGTAACAGCTGTTCCCCCCCTTTTTTCTGCTTTTATTAAAAATGAGTATATTAAAAAAAATATATTCTTTTCTGAGAATTAGTGTCAGCTCAAACATTAAAATTTCGGTTTTAAGACTGCCCAAAAAAATCTGTTTCATGTAATAATAAGATTAAAGATAGGATAATCACAGTGCTCTGATATTAACAGTCAATAATTAATTACACACCTTTATCACACAAATTCTAATAAATTTAAAATAATCTGTGCCAATTTTTACCCTACTCTACCCTACCCTACCCTGAGGACTTCATATCAGAATGAACTTGAATAAGGTTCATCAGGTTCAAAATAATGTTTAGCTGTGCTTTCCGCAGAAAAAAGTTCTGTCAAGGGAGAAAAATTACAAAACCCAGATGCATGCACACACAAAAGCAAAGGAGAAATCCACATCATTGCCAGTTATGTCTCCCATCAGTTTCAAGTCACTGCTGATTGTGAAAATGACAGCAAATATCACAGTGAATGGCAGTACTATGGAAATGATGAGAGGTAAAGCAGTCTGTTAAGGGAAGCTTTCTCCCAAAAGTGCTAATTTTACATTTTGTTTTTATGTGAACTGGCATCCAAATACACACACTTTTCTTTCTGTGTGTTTTGCATTGCATAAAAGAAGAGAAAAAAAAAAAAAAACACAAGAGAAACACAGGAGTGAAGGACAAGTACAGCCTTTTGCCATGAAATTTGAAGTGTAACACAGCACAGAGCAAGTGGCAGGAATGATTTTATATGGAGATTTGATGTTCCTCTGGAGTCTGTTCTACTTTTCCCCCATTAAACCCTCTCAACAATATGCTAATGAAGCCAGGGTCACTGTTTTGTGAAGTATCATTTAAACTGTTTTAAGGAGCTCAACATAGAAAATGCATAATGTTTTTCCGTCCCATCTATATCTTTACAGTGTTTATTATATTTCTTATGTATTGCCTAAATTGGATTGTATATCTCTGTGAAAACGAAGAGACCATTTTTTTTAAATGATGTCAAATGTACTTTGGACAGCATAACATAAATCATATACAGAAATAAGTGGTTGGTAGAAACTAGTACAAATAATAAAGTTGTATCTGTCAGCAGAAAAATTTAACCCCATTTCATTCCCTCATCATCACAATGGTAGGGAGGGGGAAAGCCATTATACAATAAATTACTCAAGACATTTAAGACCAGAGAGAGATACACCAAAAACACACAGAAGAAGCAGCTGAGCAGTTCAGGCACTTAACTGGTAGCAAGGGAGTTCTGAATTATCTGCTCCCAAAACTATTTCTAAGCTTGTTTGCTTCTGAAATTAGTATAATGAGATTTTAAATTAGGACATAAACAATCCTGAGAGCAGTTACTAGAGCAAATAAACTCTCCATCCTGCCCAAATGTCCTTATTACCAGAGTAGAAAGTCAAGGAGAAACCACACGGGTCTTAAATCACTGGCAATTTCTGTGCAGTGGCACAATACAGGGCACTGAAGTTTACCTTCATTCAACCTGAACCTACAGTTTAATGGTTAGGACACTTTTCAGCTTAAGGGGAATGCTAAGCCCACAACATGGCTTTAACCATGGGGGCTCTCCAAGTTCATATCTTAGATCTACCGCTAGATCCTTCCATATCCATATTTAAAACGAGAGACCCAGGACCTGCTTGGTTCCTTGGAACAACAGGAGTTATGAACTTGGAGAGGTGATCCAAGCTCAGAATCACACAGAGATGGAAATGCCTTCCAGGAATCCTTAGTCAGGGACCCAGGACCCACAGACAAGTAAATTTATGGTAGAATTCTGCTCACCAGCTTAGCAATCTTCATGCAGTTCTTGCCTCAGCTCATTCCAGGCTTTGGTACAGGAAGGTATTATGCCTTTGGAGCAAAATATGTAAACACTGGGATCTGTACTGCTGAATTTGAAAGCTTTCAAGTTCAAAGTCTAGGCCATGTTGCTTAGGAATTTTTTTTTCTGAGAAAAAGCTGTTTAGAAACAAGCCTTATATATAAAAAATACTCTTCCCTGTGGCTGTACATTACCTACTCTAGCAGAGCCAGCTTGTTCAATATTCTTATCGTGAGAGGTGTTTATTTTTTTACATTTTGATGTAAGCCTATTTCTTGCACAGCTGTTGCTAGTTGCTGTCCCCATCTTTCACTGAGAACGGGTGTTCAAGTGTTCACCAAAGCTCCTTAGAGCTACAGCCACTATCCTTCAAAGACGAAAAACCCTGCATTTCCATTACAGACAAGACATATGCTCCTGCTATGCTAATAGCCTTTCCTACTGTATTTCAGAGTATACCAGCATGTTCCTAACTAAGTAACATCAAAGAATAATGTTAACATCTACAGAATGCCTCATCAGAGCCTGACATAGCAGATCTCTTCTTGTCCCTATGAGATTTTAAGGAAGTTATCCAAAAAGAATGAGCACTGAAGCCCAGCAGCTTGCACACTCAGTGGTTGCTCTCACTTAAAATAGGATAGTCTATCCATTTAACTCCAAACAAAGGAAAAAAAGCAGACCAAGCCTCTCATCTTCCCTGATCCCCACCCCAATAGCCCCCCATTAAACTTTCTGGCTATTTCTTACCTTTGTTTTTTGTACTTTGTCACAATCTTCTCCCTGCTGTACTCCTCGCACCAGCCTGCCCCTCTGAAATGCCACCAGCTGCTGCCCATAAGGCACCTAGCCACAGGCAGCTAATTGTTTCTAGCCATCTGCTGAGCCCATTCAAAAGGAGGCGTTAGGGTGCTAAGTACCCCTTACAGGTAACTGCCATGTGGGTGCTTCCTGTCTTATTGTGGGGAGCCTTGTTTCTTTTGCTGTTTTCTCAATGCTCACAATGATGCAGGCATATAAAAATACTGCAAGTCTTCAGTTGTATGTGGATCTTAATAATTTAGTGCTACGTAATTATTGGTAGATTTGAAAGCTTCTTCACCTACATATCAGTGTAGCACAGTAGCCTCTAGCTTTTAAAACAGAGGGCACAGAAAACTAACCTACCGTTAATGGATTTATAATATTGTTAGGGCATAACCCTCAGCACAACAAAGGAGACAACAGCAAAGAAAGAAGCTCAGAGAAAACATTTCAATAGCAAGAAGACAATAATGATGGTAACAATAACAAGACTTAACTGTACTAGAAATTTGGAAAGAGTGAAGGAAACCATAGAAAACATAAAGATAAAAAGTCTTGAAAATAACTATATTATACTTCAAAATATTTTGTAATCTGAATAGTTTGATTACCACTGATTTATTATATGTAACTTTATTCTGAATACATAGTTGATACATAATGTTATAGAGTCCTGTATCTTCTAATTCATGGATTACTAATATTATTTAGACCATAATGAAGGGAATGCTTGCCTAGCAGCCCGATAAATGGTCTAAAGCCTGCTGTACGTACTTTTTCCTGTACTTTGTAGTCCTTAACATTGACCCAAATTAATGCTACTAGAAATATAATTACCAAAAACATCTGCGTGTGTAAACAAGATTTACTAAATCATATTTGTGTTAGTTATAATGAAAATATTACATTTTTAATTCCAACAATTTTTCTACATGCTATGTGTATGTAGTAAGACATATACAATTAAGTTTTTTTCCAGCTTCTTCCATTAGTCTGCCACCCTAGTCTGAAAAGTGCTATATTAAATGATAAAACAGCTGTTTTTCTTCAGCCTCACCGCTGTCTTTATGATAATAAAAGCTACAAGAAATTTCATAAACATAATAGCAGAACAAGCCACAATAACTATGTGGGTTTTTTTAAAAAGTACTTGGTTTTATGTGTTTTCGTTTTCTTTTCTTTAAAGTTTTAGACCAGTTGTTAGTGATACCAAACATCCATTGACTCTGTTCACTTACAGCACAAATGTTGGTGGTACCACCTTCTATGGGAAGCTAATTAGTTCTGTTTCAAAATTACTTTCACCAGTTTCAGGGAACCCACAGGGTGAAAGGAAGCTTTGGACTGAGCCTGGCATATAGAAAAGTAGTGGACAAGAGTATTTTATCTACATTGTTCAGAGAGGACAACAGCATCTCTGTCAAATTTCTAAAAGAGCTTTTTGTTATCTGA
The DNA here is from genome assembly GCF_035582795.1 of Mycteria americana. Taxonomy (NCBI): domain Eukaryota; kingdom Metazoa; phylum Chordata; class Aves; order Ciconiiformes; family Ciconiidae; genus Mycteria; species Mycteria americana. Next base: position 60,527,260 of record NC_134396.1, read on the forward strand.
ATATTCAATAAATAAATTGAACAGATCCAGATTTGAGAAAAATATGCTGTCATTTCAAATAGATGACTGGAAATCAGTCAGATGAAGAAATCTAACTTTCATCTTCTTGTACCTCTTATGTCATTCGTAGCTAATGTTTCAAATCATAGACATGGTTCATGATTGAATGATACTATGTGTGAAAGAAAAAGGGAAAAAGAGCAAAGATTTAACATCTAGACTTTTCTCTCCTTGAGAATTCACATCATGATAATTTTGTCTTTTTCCTTGGTCAGTTTGAACATGCTTGTATTGTTAAAAGGACAGTTAACACCAAACTTAATGCAATGAATCTAGTGAAGCTCCCAACTCGCATACAACCATTTTTGGTGGAAAGAAGAGACACTTGACCTTCTTCTCACTGTGCTTCCTGATAGTGAACTGTAATGTCCCCTTTGTTTTTATTGCCAGTCTCAGAATTCAAACCTTAAAGGTATCTCCAAGTTTGCCCTTCAGATCTTCTTAACTACTCACCCTTTCTTTCATCTGATAAACGCAGAATCCTCTGTTTTGTCTCAGGAAAAGAAAGAAGATGGATATTATATATATATTTTTTTAAAGTCCTTATCCCTGAGAAAGCAGACAATAGTGGTTTTCAGGAAGGGGTTTTAGGTAAACAAGGATGAAAAATGAAACAAGATCATCTATGAAATGAGTTAACATAATTCCTTTCTTCCCATGTTAGGATGAGAATTTCAAATGGTGCATTTGATGACACAGAAGTAAGTGCAAGAGACCATTTTGCCTGTATTCCAACTGGAACTCAACCATCTTGATAGTGATCAATTAAGAAATCAAGCTGTGGTGTTTTATACACATGCATATATAGTCAGCAGGTAGAAAACGTAATTTCCAACATCCTTAAATTAATCAAGATTTTACTATTTTGTTATCTGTTTTCTAATGTAGCTTTTGGAACTATGTTGCCAAGATTGAATGATGATACAATAAGGTGTAGGTCTTATCCAGAGGGTGATTCACAAACCTTGCCTTTGGGAATAGCAAAGAACAGAAGGAGATTCCTGCTGATTCAGGGAATTCATTTGGATATAGTTTGTATTGGTGCACATGGCATTTTCACACATTTTCAGATTTATATGTACCACTTTTAGCCATTCCTGGAGCTTGGGATGCAGCAGAAATTTCAGTGTGGAAGATCCCCTTATTATTGGCTGATGGCCAGGTAAGCGTAGCATTACTTGCTAGCTTCCTGGCTGCTTCCATCATAGTAAATCTGCTGGCTGTGAAGACTGAGAGGTTGTCTAAATTGTGGTTTCTGGAAACTACCCAAAGACCTGTTCTCTTATGAATAGCAGAAGCCGTCCGATAAGAAGTGATATGCTGGTCTGAAGGCTGGAAGTTTTCCCCAGTATTTCCACTTCAAATGAGGAATTGATTCTGTATTACATACTTGGCAATGTTTTTTGGAGCAGTCAGGATGAGTAAGTTGGTTCCATTATTGTCACTGGCAGTATCAGACTGAGCCAATAGATAGATTACTAAATATACAGAGCTTACAAGGAGAACTGGAAATTCTGCTTGGATAGGCTTGGTTTCAAGACAAATCAGAAAGGAAAAGGGTATACCTTACTGTTACAATTTTCCTTAGACATTTGCTGTTGTCTGAAACAGGATACTGACTAGCGGGACCCTGCCCATCTTCTCTCAAGTCATGGTTTGGTGGGCCAAGATATGCATTTCTCTCTACTGTATGCACCAGGGCAGTTTTAGAAACTAAGAATCAGAATAATTAGCTTTTATAGAAACGGCAGAATGTAAACCAGCAGTAATGGTAAGAAGCTCTTTGAGTCTATTTAGTTTGAATGTCAATGAGATTGTATTCATTCCTTTATATTAGCAGTGGAACCTGACACACCAGTACTTCGGTTAGAGCCTAATTTATATCTAATTTCTGTTCTCCCGAGTCTCCATGTCATTTTCCTTACTAAATTTTTTAACATGTTTTCCCTCTTCCTCCTGCAGGAAGTATTCTGCAAAGCCTTCAGTGAACAAATTTAACATTGGACTCACAAGAGAGCTGAGAAGAGACTGGAGGAACTGAATATGGTCACTCAAGTGGAAGGGTATACACTACATCAACAGGAATGTCATGGAATGATTTGGAGTCAACTGATGTCACTAGTGCGTTCCTTCTGTCAGTCAGTGCCAGCTGCCTGACTTCCTAATTCTATATTTAGGGAAAATTTGTTTTGAAATATTGTTTTAGAGCTGAGAGAAGATATAGAAAGTAAGTCATGTCAATCCTACGCACCTCACTGAATTCTTGTCTTTGTCTTTGTGATTCTGCTTAGGCAGTTGGCATGTTTCTCTGCCAGAGAGGAATGTATTTCCAAAACGTTTAGGAAATTCAGCAAATGACAACAGTCAGTTCACACAAAGGAAGCTGAAATAGAAAATAAAGTTATAAACCATGCATAAGGGTGGAACTATTCATGGTCAATGACAACAATGATGGTTTATCAGAAAACTAGGTCTGATATTAGTCAGAGGCAGTTAGAAGGTAAGATTCAGAGGTGTGTCGTGTGTATGTGACTGGGATGTAAATGCTCTACCTAATGGCTATGCACCATCAGCCAGCTAGCCAAAATTGATTTTTAAAAGGAGAGCAAATGGTAATAGACTACTGCTCCAAAAGCTGAATAAAAACTGACATGCAGTATTAAGACTGGGAGGTGAACAGGGAGACCCTCTAGCTTTGAAGAAAGCAGGCAGATACCTCCTTTACATGGATCCAGCTTTCACCCTGGTTTTTAGTCATACTTAACCCTGTGTGAAAAAAACTGGAGAAAGGGACTAAGTTTACAGTATGACACTTTGCTCCTAGAAATAAAATGTGATGAAAGGGCATATACCTACATGTCTTCAATCGAAAATAGTAGTCTGTCGTCCTGTTGTACATCAGTGCCCTTCTTATTCATCTACTGTGCTTGTAGTCAAGACTAGATATATAATATATATGAACATATTTATTAGACAGTTTTCATTCTCACAGAAAATAAAATCTTGAAATAAGCTAGCAGTAGGATTCTTGAAATAAATTATATTTATGAAGAGAGTTGTATTGCAGTCTCTCTGAAGATATTCTCCAAACTAACTTAGAGTGCTTGTCTTGTTATCAGGGTTTAACTGATACACTTTTTCTTCTGTAATAAAAACTGTCTTTCTATAATGTTGATGTAGTTTGGGTGTTTTATGGTTAGTTTCATTTATCTGCTATCTTTCCTCTCTAGAAAACTCACCCAGAAACCAGCCAGTCTAATCTACTCATTCCTTGGGGTTGTGATGTGATAATCGTCTTTCGGTGTTAAAACACTTCAGAGGATGTTGCGGTAGATGCTCAGCAGTTCATTTGTTATCATATTTTAGTCACAATTAATTGCAAAGAGTGTCTTCCTTGCTAAATATTGAAAGTTAAATGTGCATGTTATTTCTGATCATTTATTTTTTGTCTTAAAATCATGACAGTTATAGGATATTAACTGGATTTTTGATGATATTTGGGAACACTGAATCAGCTTTCAGTCCTATCTTCAGGCATTGAAATGTGTATCTAAAAAAACTCCTTGGGATAAATGAGTTCTCAGAAGACATTGTTTCCTTCAAGTTACTTCAAGATAATTTTATAGTCATCTGTACTTCAGAACTTTATCTGGTTGACTAAAGTTATTTTTCTTTCTTTTTCCAGCAAAATGAATTACTTCTTCTGACTTAACCAAACTTCAAACAAAAGTTCAAGAACATCTAAAATAAAATGTCTTGAGACGTTAAGTTAAAAAAAATGGCTTCTTTCTATTCTTTGCCAAAACAGGTACCAATTCTTGCTCTACTTACCAAATATTGTTGTCTTTATTGAGTTTTGGCCTGGGAGATGTTTTCTGGCTTGTCACTCACTGGGAAGTACCAAAGGAGCTTCCTCATTAAAAACATACATGGAAAAAATTAGTAAAATTTAATTTAATTTATTTTAAAAAATAAATTAAAAAATTCAAACCTATGTTAAGAACAAAACATGATTAAGAACTACAGAAAACATGACTGATGTACATAAATTAAATATATGTATAGGAATTATTGAAGTAAATGATGTGATGAGTTTTTGCTTCCACACCTGAGGTTGCATACTTGTTAAGTTTAGGGAAAAAACCCAGTACAAAACCAGTAGAAGTGTGCTCAGCTATGGATTATAATAGTAATAATAATGGGTGAAAAGTCTTTTGAAAAAGGTTAAATGATAAAGGATTGTGATAACCATATTGTGATTGCATAGATAGCATCCTGAATAATAGTGCAATCTTGACACTTATGAAGAAGGGAAAACCTTCCCATCTGCAAAAAACACGTGGTCATTTTCAAGGTATATCATTTTAAGATACATTACAGTATTACACTTTTCAGTTTTACAAACTGAAAATTATATGCAAATATTAAAACATTTATTGTGTAAAATTAAAATATCAGGCTGTGATAAGTAATTCTTGTACCTATTTGAATCCTAATTTTGGTTTATAACAATGCTTTACCCATTGCCCTTAAGAAAAAAAGTTGAAAAAGACTTAAAACATTATTTTTGAACAAGATATAAACAATGATGGGATTAAAGAAATAATTTATCCCTTTGCACCATGGACTTCGAGTCTTTTCTTTCTGAGGTCTCCAACATAAAGGAAATGTCAGAAATCCAGATCAGAAGTGAGGGCAAAGGGGTAAGGCAATATGAATGTCCCAGTAAATTTCCCTCTGGCACACTGAACTACATTGTTTATTTATTAAGAGAGAGACTGGGAAATTGTCATTTACTCCATTTACCTTGCTCCATTTTGATGGTACAGGGTGCTGTTTTGTTGTTCTGCAGCCAGATGAAAATGAAGCAGTCAACACACAGACTTCATGAAGCACAGAAATAGATGTAATTTTCACTTCTTTTACAGAATTTTTTAGCAGACTGACTTCATTGATCATGTTTCTAATGGATTAAAATGTATCAATACACCATGTAAAAGTGAGATTTCTGAATAATAGGGTATGTTTTTTATTTTGAATGATGTTTTGTGAGCAAATCCAGTCAACCTTTTAAATATATTTTTCACAAAGTATATCAAGCTGCACATAGTCCTCTCAGGAAATCTAATGTACTAGATCCTTTTTAATGCTTCACTGCATCATGAAGGGTGAAGGGTCTAGAGCACAAGTCTTATGAGGAGCGGCTGAGGGAACTGGGGTTGTTCAGCCTGGAGAAAAGGAGGCTGAGGGGAGACCTTATCACTCTCTACAACTACCTGAAAGGAGGTTGTAGAGAGGTGGGGGTCGGTCTCTTCTCCCAGGTAACAAGTGATAGGATGAGAGGAAATGGCCTCAAGTTGCGCCAGGGGAGGTTTAGACCGGATATTAGGAAATTTTTCTTCACTGAAAGGGTTTTCAAGCACTGGAACAGGCTGCCCAGGGAAGTGGTTGAGTCACCATCCCTGGAAGTATTTAAAAGACGTTTGGATGAGGTGCTTAGGGACATGGTATAGTGGGCGTCTTGGTAGTGTTAGGTTTACGGTTGGACTCGATGTTCTTAAAGGGCTTTTCCAAGCTATGTGATTCTGTGATTCTGTGATAATGAAACAATCACGTAATAATTTTTCTTGTGCATTAGATATCTTATTACAGAGATATGTTACACAAACCTTCAATGTTCCTAAATACAAGAAAGAATAACCACTCTTCATGTAAATAATTTAGAATTTATTCTTTCTAGGTTGTATTTCTGTAATATTTAGAAGCCCAGAAACCCCAGTATTGTCTTTACATATGACTGAAGTAGACATCTGTGTGTAACAGTATCCCTCAGACAATCCTGAGCCTCTCCAATCCTCTGTCCCAAAAGCTCCCCACTCTCCAGAGCAGTATCTCCTTCCCCTGCACATTTATTGCCCTTTCTCTTCCTGTTTTCACACATGTTGAAAAAAAAATCCTTGTTAGCTCTTCCTAGCCTTTTTATTCTGTTTTGATAATGGGTCTTGTTTCAGCTGAAAATGTTTACCAAACTACTGCACATTTTCACAGTAGCCTTCTCACTTTAGTTTTCAGAAGACAGACCAAGTTGTCAGGAAAAAAGAAATAAAAAGAAGAATAAAAAAGTAAAAATCCACTAGGTTTAATTTTGAATGAAAGACCTGAAATAAACAGAAGGAAAGTTAGTTTTTTAATTGTTCTTTGATTAAAGACTATTTTGTTTGCTTGCCTTTTTTTTGTTTTTTTTTTTTTGAGAACAGTTTTCTCTCTGGAAACTAAGCATTCAGTGTTAGGCAGGAGATTTCTAAGCATTTCTATATAACAATGGGTTACTATTTGAGAGTTGTGAATTTTGGGCAGAATTTCTTTTCCTAGAATGTGTTTCTTTAGTGAATATTCTGGCATATATCTATCTGAGGTAATTTTGAAATGACAATTCATGAAAGGAACCATAAAACATACCCATTTCTGCCACCTTCTCACCACATGCATTACTGGTACTTCCACACTCCAAAGACTTTTTTTCTTCAGGTTGCATAAAAGGGAATTTGTATATGCAATTTCATAAGGAAGAGAGAGGAGTGGTAAAACTTCTCCAAGCTACTTCCAAGAGTTTTCCTGCCTATTTGTATGTATATTTTCAAATTACAAAGTAACGTGTCACAAAAAATATCAACATGATTCAATAGTAGGGTGTTTGGTTGATATATCTGCTTTCCTCATTTATTCAGTGGATATGCATCTTCAGGGTAAATGTTCTGTTTATCCTCCAGGGGCTCAGTCTGCTCATTTATATTTTATTATTACTAATTTTATGCTGAAATCTTACCATTTTTGTAGTGGAGACAGAATTTATGCAAGTTTCCCTAATTGTTGCCTAAAGTGCTTCCAAAGGGATATAGAAAGTCTATGGAACCCTTACGAAAAAGACAGAAATGAAATGGTAATTTTTGAAGTCTAGTATCTTTGTAATTTTCAATCTTAATCTCAATTTTTTGGGGAAGAACAAAGTTCATTATAGTATGCTTATGAGGTTAAATGCAAAAAAGTCTGGTGGTAGATCACAACAGCAAATATTTAATTCTACTCTTTTTATGCTTAAGCTTCCACCCTCCCTTTCTTCTGTGAGAATCTGCAAGATAATAAGCCACAGTCTTATACCATAGGCAAGAAATGGAGTACCCATTTGAGTAACAAGTATGGTTAACCACACTTCACTTTGAGGAAAATGTAATGAATTGCATACCTTGTATTTACTAGCAATATAAATGTTTCCTTGAGAGACAAAAGATTTTTTTGTGTGTCATTGTGTGAACCTGGCATGTAAATTACTTAAATGTTTGTTTGATTTTTTAAGGCATTTGTAGTACCAGCTCCAATGCAATGTTTTTAATAGTATTCTGTGTCTCATAATGAAACAGATAGAGCTGAATTATTTGTTGTAACTCATTTACAACAAAATTCAGTAAACAAATAATTTTATTCTCAAAACTATTTCTCACACTGAATTTATTTGCAATATTTTCAGCAACTAATACTTGATTAAAAAACTTGACCTATATTCTTCTGTTACTTGATTGGGTAACATCTGTTTAATACATATTTGATATTTTTATATTCAGTTGAGTAATCTTACTTATAACTTCCTTTTAAACAGCTTTTGTAAAAAGTAGGGGCATATGGGCAATGTGTGTATCTGCAGGTGTCTAACTGCATGTCTCTTTGATTCCTACAAATTATTTTCAAATCCATTATTCAATTTCAGCCCTATTTTATAGAGCTGTAAAATCAAAGACATTGTGTTCCAACAATTTCAATGAAAACTAACAACTGGGTGGAAGAATTAAATCTAAATTAGAGACACAAGCCTTTATTAAATATCAGAAAATCTAGAGAACTATTAAAAATAAGTTTAGGTAGTCTTAACCAGAAATTAATATTAGTTATATAAAATAGCTGCTCAAAAAAACAGAGCAAAATTATTAGTTACCTAAATTTTGCAACTTCTGCAACTTCTGTTATGGAAATTGCATAGCATTGTTTCTTCATATTAACTCAGAGATCTCTCCAGCATACAGACTTTCAAGGCTGAAAATGTCAGATTCAGAAATTCCTGTGAGGAGTATTTTAAGCAAGTGAGCTGACCAAAAAAAAAAAAAAAATTACCTTACATAAAACCACTATGCAACCTTTAATTATTTAATTTTAAGAGAGGAACACCATTTGCAATCATCTACCACAGGTGATATGAAAATACAGGTAAGTGATTCCAATTGACTCTCAGATTTTAAAAATTATTAAAAAAAAAAAAGATGTTTTCCTATCTGTAATATAATCATAAGATGGCAACATTTACTTACAATTTACAGTCACTTATTTAGTTACAACTGACATGCTGTGAAAGGTTACGTCTTCATGTTTGAGACACAAAAATGGACCATAAGCAGAAAAAGTAATGTGGATTTCTGTGCCAACTGGAGAAAGAGATGTAAGCTTGGGATGTTTTGCACATGAGAATACATTTGTCATAAATACTGAAGTAGCAGATAGGAAAATGATTTTTCCTTCTGTATCAGATGTGTGATGGGATATTTTTACAAAGTGACAAAAAAGAGTCTGGGACACATAAAGTTCATAGTAGAAAGATATGAGAACAAGTAAAAGAAGATTATTGTGGGTGATTTCAGCAATCAGTTTTGCTCTGAAGTGCAAATCTGGTAAAGGAGATTAAATGTAAAAATAAACTTTAATATATTATTAGAATGTCTTATTATAAAGAAATGCCAGACAAATTAAGTCCTTGAACCTAATACTCACTAGTGAGAAGCAAATGTATCTGATAGAACTTGAGGGTAAATAATCAGCATTTTTATCCACCTTGGGGAACAACATTAAAGCAAAGCTGAAAATACCATTAAAAACACAGAATCTGTAGCCCCATCTATTGGCAGACCTGAGAATGTTTCTTACTAATATGCAATAACTGCATACAGCTAAGATAAGAGAAAATAAGAGAGAAATCTGGTATTTGGCCCCTGGTGAATGACTAACCACACTGGTACTATTCACCCCTTACTGCCTTATTGGAAGGTTCATTGGGAGTTAAGACTCTGCAAGTGGAGAGAAGAAACAAATGATGCTGGTATTGAATGCAGACTTAACATTCTTGCACAGAGCAGAAGCAAGCTAAACCACACAGTCATAACAGCTTTTCCATGCCTATCCTCCTAGTAGGGAAGACAGAAGAAAGAACCAGGATCAGGAACCAACAGAGAAGCTCTAGTGATTTGGAAAGTGATTGAAGTTAATATGGAGCATAGAACCTAGTGGCAGTGACCATATACTTGCAGCCTTCTTGGTTTCACCTAGGTAGAAGTTTCCTGTCCTGACAGGATAAGAGCGAGATACTGATTTAAAATAAACTAGAATTTAAGACTGGTCACTAGAAGTCATAAAATACTGGGAAAAAAGATGGGAATGGAATAAGATTCTGCTTATGTGGCATTCTGTCTTTATTCTGTGTACTACTTTTGACAGCATGCATGATCCTGGACTTCCTATTAAGCATCTCTCAAATCATGTGACCTTTTGAGGTTTTTTTCAGCACCTTGTAGAATCAACCCCAGTATGCCAAAATCTCTTGGGAGGTGTCAGCATTCCGACACAGATTGAGATTAGCATGCTTCAGCGACACTGAGAAAGTAGCCTACAGCTTGTGACCAGCTGTCACTTCTGCTTCTTCTTTTTTAAGACATTGAATTTTATGTATAAATAAAATGGAAAACAAACAAAACAAACCCCAAAACCCCAAACAAGAAAGGCTCTCTCTTTTCAGGAAATGTCAGTTGAGAGGTGAGACGATGTGTTGCAAGTCTCAGGTCCAATTAATATTTAAGTACTATATACAAAGTGGAAGAGTACCCAGAATAGAACAATGTTAACAAAATAGACTAATTCATCCCAAAATACCACCCAGTCTGATGATCATAGCCTTTTCTTTTGAGTGGACATAGATGTGGGGTAAATACCGGTCTCCTGTACACCGAACGGCTGTCTTAATCCATAGGCAAAGTAGCTCTTCCTTCTCCTTGAACATTTTTCTGACTAATGCCTAAACTTGGCCTGTCATCCCCTTTCCTTTTTACTTTGTTTTCCTGGTTTTGCATTTTTTAAAATGTTCTAACTAGAAATAATGTATTTTATTCAGAATATTTGAAGATTTCACTTGCATCAATGAGGATTTTTTTTTCTTTTCTGCCCGAGAAATAGAGACTGATTCGTGAGAGTTTGGACTGAAAGAAACTTCCCTCCACCCCCAAATTTTCAGTTCAGCCCTGATTATTCTCACAGGTCATTCAAAGAAGCTGTCTCAAAATCACCTGAGTCATTAAACATTGCCTACATAGGATGGTCTAGATGAAAAAGGAGTCTGAATGAGGACATTAACCTGACTATGGGGAAAGTACTATGCAGTGAGTCCACAAAACTGAGGAGTCCTCCAGTCAGAAAAGCCATTTGTAGGATATGTTGTGAACAGCAGCTACTTTTAATTCTCTTACCTCTGTGTTATATTACCATCACAAATTGTAACGCTGACCTACATCCTTTCACCTTGTTGCTGCTAAAAAGTACTGCGCCCAAACATTTAGTTTGACCTTTCTTCTCCTCCTTACTTGAAGCAGGGCTGCATAAAAATGAAAAGAAAATGGCTTGATTAGGGTCCCAACTTGTTCACGTATTGTAATGACATTTACAATTACTATAATATACTTGCTTCTTTTGAGAAAATCTAACATTTTAAAATTGGAAAATCAAACTGACTAGGGCAATGAGGAGGAAAAAAAATGAAATAGAGCTAAAAAGGAAGTTTACAGTAAAATGTCATGCCCTGCAGGCAAAATCTATTCAGAATCATAATTTTGTTAGAAAAAATGAGAATGAGAAAGTCTAATGGCAATAATAGTAGACTGAATGTGTGAACTTGCACATTCACAATCAAGAAAAAAATGCCAGCAGTTTCATAAAGTTAGTAACCAAACACCCATATAAACAATGATTCCTATTTCCAAGGTTTATCACATAGAATTTGATTATTACACAAGTTCTCAAGAGAATAACAAGTGAAAAGACATACAAAGAATAATCATGTGCAGACAGTGATTCCAGTGGGTAAAGAACCACATCATGAATAGGATCATTGGACTTTAAAGAAACATACCTTGAACGTAGCATATATGCACTCACATATTTTATGCACTGACAAAAACTGACAGAATAAACATTATTCCTTAATATATTTAAAGATGTATTATTTAAAATCTGATTTGCAATGATACAGTTTGCAGAACACTCAATTCTCCTTTTTTCCCCCATGTTTTACCAAATAAAACCCCAAATCTTTAGTCATTTTCTGGAGATAAACTAAGGATCAAATATAAAATGATAAATGGATTATTCACTGAATAAGTAGCAAGTCAGATATCACTAACTCCAATCACTGTCACAATACCATGACATTTTGCACTTCGTCAGAATTAGAAATCTTGTTGTCCTTAATTTACCAGTATTGAAAAAAAGAGTGGGTGTGGAGTTAGAAAACTGGAGATTGCTCCGGCATACAAAAGGTGGTAGTTTGCTTCACACAAGCAAGATACTGTGAAAACATGGCTCACCGTAAAAAAAATATACCATGCGCAACCTTTGCATAGTAACTTTCTGCTAGCTAAAAAAAGCTTTTTATCTCAGATAACCAGTAGACTTAAAAATATAGAAAAATCTATTAGAAAAAAAATAATAAAACCCAAACAAACACATTTACAACCAAAAAGCTCTCCTATTATATATATATGATACCAAACCTTCTTTGCAAGAATCATATAGAACAAAGCTTTTTCTTTTTTTTTTTTTTTTTAATTTGACTGAATGAATTTCACTTAAAGGACTGATTAACCTGAGTTAAGTGTATGTACTGGTTGGAAAAAGAAATAAAAGGGCAAATGGTTTCCCAAGCACAGAAGCTTGAGATCCAAAGGTCCCTTAATCCTCCCAGTTTACCCTATACTGCCTTTTTCTTCATCATAAATATTTTAGCCATGGTCCTTTAAGATTCTTCAGCGCAAATGGAAAAAGATGTGGAAGAATGCAACTCTCTAGGATGCTCTTTCAGGTAAACATTCTTACAAATTTTCATTTGTTATATGAAATGGTGGAGTATTTTGTGACATAGATACTAGATCGTGTCTTAGTTGTTTATAAAGAAGGATTGTGGGACAGAACTTAGAATATGGGGTCTGTTTTCAAGAGACAAAATATAATTTAAGGAAACAGTCATAAAAATATTTATGAGGGAAGGGATGTGTGTCAAGTTATTGACTCTAGCTGATGCTAATAGCTTCTAGCTCAAAGCAGAATGTTTTCTTAAGCCATACCTTTCTCTGCCCTCCTTAAAGTAATAGTAACTGCAGCATTGTCAATGCATTAATGCATTTAGGAGTGTGCTACAGTCATGATATTTAATATCATGATATTAATATATATGATATTGTAGCAATCAAATCACCTTTGTTACCATCTGTCATTATCACTTTTGATTTTCCTTTGCTACTTCTACATTTAGTTTTGTGTTGGGTTTTTTTAGTCTATATATTCTCTTTCAGTTTGTAGGGCTCTGGCCATAGCGCAACTTTCCTCGGTAAGAACTATCACTTATATCTGACTTATTTTCAATCTCAGAATACATATTCCCTTTTCTGAGACTTTTTCTTTCTCTTTTGTTTTTTTTTTTTTAAGATATCCTTCAGAATTACATCTAACTGGCAGAATTTGAGTTCATTGTTGCGCAGCAGAATGCTATGTTTTCTCTCTGGATATATTCAAGAGGATTAGATTTTTCTCTGCAAACACTGCATTTTGTTTTCAGACGTCTATCTCATTCATCTTTGCACCAGAATTCTATGTATGGGTAGTAAGAGAGATATTATATTCAATGTGATATTTCAGTGCCTAGCTGTTGGATTCATTTTTCTGTCTGAACATTTGTCTATCTATCTGATTCATTTTTCTATCTGTCTCTCTGTAAAGCTCATTTACAGTGCAGATGTCTACATCTGAGCAAGTTCCTCCAGGCTATCTATAATCTCCCCCTGTCATTAATGTAAACATTAACGTAAAATGAAGAAAGCTTGTAGGGTGATGTTCATCTCACCATAAGGCAGAAGTCTAAAATCACATGAACTATTGCTTAAAATGGCTCTTTATCTGTATTTACTGTGGAGCACTTTTAAGGTGAATAGCTTAGAATTACTTTAGGTAGTTGAAGTCAGGAAGTTTTTTGATAAAGAGTCTAATTTTGATTTTTGCAAAATAGCAGATCTGTCCAAACATTGGACTTGGGTTTTGTTTGTGTTTTCTTCTATGAGAGTGAAATGTTTTATACCACATCTTTAAAACAATTAATTCAGCAGATTTCTCTATGTAGTCTCAATTTTTGCTTATTTCATTTTCTTACTTGGCAGATTTGTGTGGATTTGTGGTTGGCTAAATCAGCTTGCCTTATTATTATCTCCTGTATTATAAAACTGTTCAAATTTCTTTATTTTGTCTGCTAGGTGGCTTGCTCTTCTTCAGTCATCTAGAAGACATGAATAATATCTTCAGCTGCTGACCTAGAGGTCTTCAGAACAATGATTCCTTTCAGGAAACATGAGAAAGACTGAAGAAGAGGGATCTTTTGCCTGGGGTCTGGTCAGCTTGGTCCTTCCAATGTCTTTTTATTTTAAAGATAGATATATCTAACTGCTCAAGACAGAATAAACACGTATGTATAATGTAATGTAAAGTAGTGTGTAATGTACATTGAAATCTTTAAATGTTAAGTAATCTTTCAGTAACTCTGAATCCCTAGATCTCATATACCCATGTCTGATTTCAAAGTGCTGTTTCACTTTCCATTTAGATCATCTTTCCTTATTAATATCACTAAACGTATCTACTTAGGGATTTTTAACTTTTTCCCCCATATTTTTAGACAGAGAACTATTTACAGATTAGTCCTTATTAATGTTTCAAGCACTGTGAAGCAATATGAGTTTTCCCTAGAAAAGCTACACACTGTATATATATTTCCTTTTTAGGTTGGGTTATCAGAGGTAGAGAGTTGTTTACCATGCCCTGCGCTTAAGTTTGGAAACCACCCTTAGAAGGCAATACATCAAAAAACTAATACTACTGACATTTCTAACTCTTTTCAGAAACAGTAAAAAAAATCCACGTTAAGTGTTCTCCATTGTATATAATACTCTAGTCAATTTATTTGCACTTGGGGAAAAAAATCCCATTGTATTTGTTCCAATGAGAAATGAGCAGAGACTCAAAATGTGAGACCAAACACAAATATCCAAAACTTGCTGATTTTGGTACTTCTTAATTAGCTAGGAAATCCTCTAGAACAATATTTATTATTGTTATTATCAATCAAACTAAGATATATAAGCTCAGTAAATAACCATGTAAGATTAAACTTTCTCAGTAAGGGAAGCTTCTGTTTAGGAATCTGTTTCTAATTCCAAATTAGAAGTTTCTAATTACCAAATAATTATTTTCAGGTCAGATAAATTTTATCTTATATATTCATCACTTTACCACTTAAGACATCTGAATTTTTAAATTGAAATTGTGGAAGAAATAGTTACATTAAAACAGGATATTTCATTTTCTTTTTTCTTTCTCATTGTTCATTCTTTCTCTAGTTTAAAGTTCCCCTCTCTCATTGATTCAAACTGTATGAAAGCTTGGTGAAAAAGAATAATTTGTATACCTTTATGTCCACCCTAAAAAGTTACAGCAAGTGAGTAATAGTTTACATTGACACAAAAAAGAGTGCGTAAAAGAGGCAGGCATCCTACCAACTCTTCGACATGTGAGTTACTGATCTCCTGGAACATGGAAACAATGCATGTATAAGATCAAAACAATTTCAAATTTACATGTTATTTTGTGGTCCAGCTCTTAAGAAGATGTCTTAATAAGATTTCAGACTGTGTATGCCTTTCTCCCCCAAAATGTGCATTTTTATAAACCATCTGAATGTAGCAAAATATAAGCCTAAATAATAAGATTGTAATATGAACCAAAGTTCTTTTTGAGCACTTTGAATTATTTCTTACTACTTTTTCACATTGTATTTTTCTTTTTATTAGAAACTAAATTAAATAACGACTCCCTGGAAATTCTGATGAAGGCTTTTACTATGAATCATGCTTGGCTATGACCAGGAATAAAATGTTTATGCATGTCTGGAGAGATCATCCAGTATTTCATGGCATACTGTTCACTTATTTTGTTCTATAAAACTTTTAAAACCATTTTATCCAGTAATTTCTGGATGCATTAATTCATTATACTCTCAAATTGCATTATTTCATGGCTGGTAAGTGCTTTTTATTAGTTATTGCTTGCATATGTCTAAATTGCACACTTACTCCCTGTCAGTGACATAGCAGTTTGTAGCAATAGGATGCTTAAGTAAAAGGAGAACTCCCAAAGGAAAAGCAGACATTGAATTAAATCAGTTCACAGAAAGAACTGCTTTACCTTCTTGTTTCAAGAAGCTGAGATTGATATTATTATTATATGTCTAGGTCATCATTTCAAAAGATGTAGTTGCACAGCTAGTGAGCTAGAATCGCAGAGACAAATTAGATTTAGGTAGGCTTTCTTTACTTCGTTCAAAGTTTATGAATATGACACAAATAACTTATTTTATTATAATAAGAAAAATTATATCATGCAAATGTGGCATTACAGTGGTCTCAATTTGTGAATGCAATTCTAGTTACAACTTGGTCTGGGTCCCAAGCCTCTTCTTTGTTCCATCAGTTATCCAAGATATTAATCCTCTCCAAGCAAACCCACTAAATTTAATTCCAAGTCTCAACGAACCCTAGCTAACATGCTGAGCTGGCTGCTCAGCTCTCAGCCTCAGTAATACATGAATTGCTTTTTCAGGAAGCAGTTACCTTGAAAATCCACCACCTCCCATGCACCAAAGTCGCTAGGACTGCAAAGAAATCCATCGCAAATACACGAAAAAGAAATTCCTAGATATACGCTTATCAAAGAAGTCCTAAAACAGTGCTTCAAGAGAAATAATGCATGCATCACAATTTCATCCTTTCCGAAGCTGTAACATGCCAAATTTCGTTGTTTTAGTCATACAGGAATGAGATTCTGACTAATATTTACATTTGTAAGCATATGAGTTGATTCTAAATTTGGAGTGAATGTCAAAAAAATAAATAAAAAAATACTAAAATGTTGAATAACAATCCAAGGCAGTATCTCTTCTAATTCAGCTTAATGCCACCCCTACAGTCATGATAAACAGTTGGTGGGCAGATACATTGAGCAGTCACAATTTTTTTGTAGATTTTCTGAATACAAAAATAGTTGTTTGACTAGGTGAGTGACACCAGGCTAATGGATGCTCTTCTGGGGTCTTTGAGCTCCAGATGAAAATTAATATCAGAATCTTAAAATAGCACATTTTGAAATAAATCTCATTTATTGCCTACCAGACTTAAAATAAAATTGTTTCACAGAGTAGCTAGAAGCATCTGCTTCTAGAAAAGATCAAAACTTAGGTCTAGGAAAAGCAACATAAAAAGATATTTACTTTTACACATACATTTTTTAGTCTGTTCTTGTATGTCCAATTTTTATTTTAAACTGCATGACTTCACCTGATACATTGTTTACACACACAGAATTGCTCCCCAGCTCTCATTCTTGGATCTGCCATAGCTTAGTTATAATCAGTGTCACTGTATAATCAGTGTCACTGTATAATCAGTGTCAATATGTGCCAACACATTTATAACAACTAACATTACTGAGAATAAAAGAAGAAACAGACATAACTGAAACCCACACTATTGGATTATTCATTACGGCTATATCTACTTTGTGAAGAAGTGCTGTGAAAAAACAATTGTGCTATCTCAGGTTATGAAAGCAGCATAACCACCTTGCCCAGATTCATATGTTTACTTCTTCACATGCCACTGTGTTTTTCTGTAGGTACATCTGTCATGGTTTAACCCCAGCCAGCAACTAAGCCCCACACAGCCGCTCACTCACTCCTCCCTGGTGGGATGGGGAAGAGAATCAGAAGGGTAAAAGTGAGAAAACTCATGGGTTGACATAAGTGAGAAAACTCATGGGTTGACATAAGGACAATTTAATAGGGAAAACAAAAGCTGCGCACAGAAGCAAAGCAAAGCAAGGAATTCATTCACTCCTTCCCATGGGCAGGCAGGTGTTCAGCCATCTCCAGGAAAGCAGGGCTCCATCACGCCTAACGGTTACTTGGGAAGACAAACGCCATCACTCCGAATGTCCCCCCCTTCCTTCTTCTTTCCCCAGCTTTTTATTGCTGAGCATGAGGCCATATGGTATGGAATAGCTCTTTGGTCAGTTGGGGTCAGCTGTCCCAGCTGTGTCCCCTCCCAACTTCTTGTGCACCCCCAGCCTCCTCGCTGGTGGGGTGGGGTGAGAAGCAGAAAAGGCCTGGACTCTGTGTAAGCACTGCTCAGCAGTAACGAAAACATCCCTGTGTTATCAGCACTGTATTCAGTACAAATGCAAAACATAGCCCCATACTAGCTACTATGAAGAAAATTAACTCTATCCCAGCCAAAACCAGCACAACATCCTAATGTAATGCCTTCATTTACATCGTGGCACAGAAATTGATCTCCAAAAAAAAAAGTAAGCTAGCTTTTTGGATAAATGGATAGCAGCTTTTAAGATCCTGCCAAAAGCCTGAAGTCTATGACATTTTTGAAGCCAGATCATAAAGAAGTGACAGCAGAAGTTTTATAAACAAATTAATGCAGGTGTTTTTTTTTTTCTTCAACTGTTTTGACTCTTCTATTTAGAAAGAAATAACTACACCAATAAAACATCATATTTTCTTTACTGCCCTTGAAAGGTGCTTGGAACTTAGCAATTTAAGGACATGTCTTCAAATCAGTTTGAATGAATAATTTGAGTGCATCTTTCATTTTGGGCAATAGCCAACTCCTACACAGAGAAAGTGCTCCAGACTTGTCTTTAATGTGACTATATTCCATTAAAGGGCAATAAGAGTTGGAAGTCTAATTCTTTTAGACCTTTGGAAATCCCAGCCCAAAGGAACAGGAAGAGATTAAAAAGTAATTCTATGATCTACTGCACACATTCTGGTTAATTTATGAAATGAAGTCTGCTTCCTAAAAATATCTCATGGAATACAGAGACAGCTGGATTGTCTATATCTACTCAAGCCTGGCCTCTGCTCTCAGTTTGTAATTAAAAATAGTACATCTATTGGAATCTTTATGAATGTTGTGGCTTAGCTTCAGTTGACAACTAGGCACCATACAGCCACTTGCTCACCCTCCCCCCTGGTGGGATGGGGGAGAGAGTTGGAAGAGCAAAAGTAAGAAAACTCATAGGTTAAGAAAAGTTTAATAATAGAAAAAAAATATTATCATTATTAATTATTATGATTATTATTGTAATGAAAAGGAAAACAATGAGAGAGAGGAACAAAATGCAAGGGAAAAAAACCCCAAGTGATGCAACCACCCACCACATGCCAACTGATGCCCAGCCAGTCCCCGAGCAGTGATCGCTGCCCCCCGACCAACTCCCCCCAGTTTCTATACTGAGCATGATGCCATATGGTATGGAATAGCCCTTTGGCCAGTGGATCAGCTATCTTGGCTGTGCCCCCTCACACCTTCTTGTGCACCTGGCAGAGCATGGGAAGCTGAAAAGTCTTTGACTAGTGTAAACATTACTTAGCAACAACTAAAACACCAGTGTGTTATCAATATTATTCTCATACTAAAAGCAAAACACAGCACTACACCAGCTACTAGGAAGAAAATTAACTCTATCCCAGCTGAAACCAGGACAAGGAACCATGGGGACATAGATGTTATCTTATTGATCACATGCATAGGGATGTGACAACATCCATCCTGCCATTTTACTCCCAAGAACTGGATTTCCTGTGCAGGTCATTTGACTTTGTTTCTTTTTTTGGTGAAATCAGCTTTCAGAAGAATCTGAATTATTCTTTTACCCTTTTAAACACTTCTGCTTTGTTGGCCCACACAATGATGTTGTCGATGTATTGTAGATGTTCAGGGGCATCATCCTATTCCAGTGCAGACTGGATTATTCCATGACAAATGGTAGGATTGAGTGTCCACCCCTGGGGCAGTCAATTCCAGGTGTATTGGACAACCCTCCATATGAAAACAAACAGTGGCCTTGCACTCAGCTGTCAAAGGAATTGAGAAAAACACATCAACAGTATCAATTGCAGCATACCACTTGGCTGCCTTCATACTGGAGCTCTGGCATGTCTGGTACAGCAGCACTCAGCTGTGGCATGACTTCGTTCAGGCCACGATAGTCCGCTGTTAACCTCCACCCTCCAACAGACTTTTCACTAGCCGTATGGAAATCCTAAAGGGTGAACAAGTCTTGCTGATCATTTCTTGGCTCTGCAATTGATGAATCAGGACATGGATGGGAACCAGAAGGTCTTGACTGGTGTGATACTGCCACTGGTGCACCATCATGGTAGCAATTGGCACCTGCTGTTCTTCAACCCACAGCAAGCCCACAATGGAGGGACCTTCCAAGGGGTCAGGTAAGGTAGACAGCTGTTTAATCTTCTCTGTATTCATGGTGGCTACACCAAAAGCCCATTGATACACTTTTGGGTCCTTGAAGTACCCTCTCCTGGGGTAGTCTATGCCAAGGATACATGGGGCCTCTGGGCTGGTCACAATAGGTGCTTTTGCCTCTTGTCTTCTCTTAAGCTCACATCAGCCTCCAATAGAGACAACTGGGATCCCCTTGTCACTCCAGAAATCCACATGGTTTTTATGCCTTTATACCCTGATGGCATTAGGGTACACTGTGCACCGGTACTAACAAAGCCTTTTACTTCTGTGGATCTGATATGCCAGGCCATTGAACCCATGCAGTTTAGTATACCAGTTCATCCCTTTCCCCCTCCTGGTCAAAGGCAGAGACCCTCTATTACCATTCAACGTACTCACTATCTGACTCTTGCACTGCCAGACCGGAGGTCCCTTCACCAGAATCAAGGGAGGTGATCTCAGTGATTCTTCTTCTGCATCTGGGGGATTGTTGATTGCCTTTTTACATCTCAACAGCAATTAAACTGACAGCCTTCTTAGATGGCCCCTTATTAGCAGCTGTCTTCCCCCTCAGTTTGTGTACACGGGCTTCCAGTTTAAAGGTGGGCTTACCATCCCACTTCCTCATGTCGTCCCCCGGTCATGCAGGAAGAACTAGAGGGTGCCATGCAGTGTGTGCCTGGGGCTCCCTTTCCCACTAACCAGGGTTCCATGGGACACCCCTGACAGCCAAGATTCTGTCCCAGGGGACAAGGAGGGAGAGAGATTTTCTTCAAAATTTCAGAGCCAGGAAGATGCCCTCTCCACAGATGGTGCATCTGAATCTGGGCAATACATTGCTGTTAAGCTGTTTGAAAGCTGATGCTAGTGCATTTTGGACCACCTTCCTCCACATGGCCCGTGTACACAGGCTGTCATCCAGATCTTTGGAGAACTTGTTGTCAGCTAGGTCACTCTAGATGTCTTTCAGCACCTCTAATTCTCCCAGATACCGGATGTCTTTCTCAGTGGTAGTCCACTTCCCTTGGTAATTCACAAGGTCTTCCTTGAATGGATATCTTGCCTTCATACTTGACAGGAGATGCCTCTAGAGACTGAGAATTGTTGCCTCTTTTCTAATTTCTCTGTCAATTCCCTGGACCCTAGGGAGGGATTCCAGCTGTTGGGCTCTCTTACGTTCTAATTTTTGACTGTTGGTCCCACTGTCGCAGCATTGGAGCAGCCAGACAGCAATCTGCTCACCTGGCTGGTAGCTGTAATCTTTCTGCATGTCTTGAAGTTCTTTCAGGATCAGGGGCTGGGTAGTTTCCTCCTCTTGGGTCATTCCTCTCACTTATTCCTCCCATTTCTTTGCTCAAGGACTGGCTTCCTGATCAGATTCTTCTCCTCTTCCTCCCTTATTAATTGATTATACGGACCCATCAACCTCCATGTCCACTGCTTCTTTTTCATTATTGGGGTGATTACTGTAGTTGGGGTTTGGGTCCCTGTCTCAACTGTTGTGTTCTTAGTTGTAGTTTAGATCCTTGTCTCAATCACGGCATCCTCAGAGGTGGTCTGGGACCCTCTCTTAACCATAGTGCTCTGATAGTACTGAACTGTGGCTCAGTAGGCACAGGCCAAGCCTCAGAACAGTGCTAGAAGCTGCTGGGTTTTATTGGGGAAGACAAGGCACCTTTCTCTCAGGTGGCACATAAATGCACAAGGGTTTAGGTATAAAATCCCAGGTTATGGGAGGTGATAACTGCCCTAAGCACCTACCCAAATACTTCCACACACTCTGCCACCCAGGGACCAGCCGCCTCAGGGCACGTTTCAGTATCACCTCTCTCCAAAGTTGTCTCCTCTTACACCAGGATAAAACCAGATTCCACAAACCTGACAATAAGCTGACAGTGTTAGTAGTATTATACAGCTCACATAAGAGCGAACAAGGACCTTGGGAGCCTGTGCAACAAAACCACCCACATCAATCCTGGATGAGAAGAGGGAGGTGTATTCTCTCATTCTCTCCACAACATATCTACCACAACACATTACAGGCATCAATGCCAGGGCAAAGCCCATAGCCATTGTTTGTATTAACATGTTTCCAAGCTCAGCAAAATAAAGAGCTGAGCAGTGTAGCAAATAAACCCTGTGACCTGCACAGAAGCCTGCCAATTAATAACTACTCTAGCTATAGCAGACTCAATTAAAAACTGCCATTGTCTCAAGCCTTACATTGGGTGCCAAAAAAGGACTGTAGTGGGTTGACCTTGGCAGGTCACCAGGTGCCCACCAAGCTGCTCTATCACTTCCCCTCCTCAGCAGGACAGGGGGGAGAAAGTAAGATGAAAAACATGTGGGTTGAGGTAAGAACAGTTTAATGAAGAAAAGCAAAGGCTGTGCATGGAAGCAAAGCAAAGCAATAAGATTTATTCTCTACTTCCCATCAGCAGGTGATATCCAGCCACTTCCTGGGAAGCAGGGCCCCAATACATGTAGCAGTTGCTTCAGAAGACAATTGCCTTAAAAACAAATGCCCCCTTCCACCTTTTTCTCTTAGCTTTTGTTTCTGAGCTCAACACCCTATGGTATAGAATATCTTTTTGGTCCCCCCGGGTCAGCTGTCCTGGCTACATCCCCTCCCAATCTCTTGCCCACCCCGAGCCTACGGGCCTTTGGGGGGTTGGAGAGACAGAATTGATGTTGTGCAATAACTGCTCAGCAGTTGCCAAAACACTGGTGTGTTATCAACACCTTTCTTGCTACAGATACAAAGCACAGCACTATAAGGGCTGTTATAGGGTAAGTTAACTTCATCTCAGCCAGACCAAATACACTTTTAAAACACAGGGCTCCTATGCGTTGACAATTTTTCAGGTCAGGTCTACAAGCTGATCTGCTTGTAGAACCCCTCCTCACGTGACAAGTGCTCCAGCCCCAACCACATCAGTGGCCATCGCTTCAGTTATTAATGCCTTCCTGTATTGGAGGCACAAAACTGGACACAGTATCTAGAAGTGGTTAATTTCTTCCCATTTGATCGTTTCACTAGCTTTTCTAAATCCAGTGACTTTTTCAACAGCTATTATATCTATTTTCACAAGTCATTATGAGAAATAATTAGAAAAACAGTGCCTTTCAAATTCTATTCCTATGTACCTAGTCATCAATCAGAACACTTTCAACTATTTTTTTTCTTTACCCAAGTGTGCCAACCTTGCCAAATACATAAATGATTCACCAGTCCTTAGGATAAAAATTGGCTGGCAGTTATCCTGGTCAGCTTGCACCTTTTGAATGGTAATATAATTTTCTCCTAGACTTCATGGATTTCCTCAGTATTCCAGGATTAGAGAAAGTTAATCATAGACTTTGTCAGCCATCTCTTTCAGAGGCCATTTATTCAGATTTTCTGTCTGTAGACAATGCTTAACATCCTTCTTATTTAGTAAAAATCTCCAAATTACTTTCTAATCCTCACAGCAGTATGCTTAATTCCAAATATAAGACATAAATACTTATTGAATAATTTTAAAATGTTTCTTTTCAATTTTGTCATCTTTAGCAAAAACATGTGTATGCCAATGGTATGATTAATTTTTTACCACAATATAACTTAAAATAGCCTTTATAGCAACATAGCAGCAACTACAGTCAACTATTCCCTGATATCTTTACAATAGCTTATGAAATTTCTCAACAGCATGACTTTTACAACATCATTATATATTTCACCTTTTTTTTTTTAAATTAGTTACATATACGTCTTCTGACTTCAGGAAAATTATTAGTGAACAGAATGAGGTTTTAGACATATTTCTTCCTTCTTATTCTTTGTTGAATCATGGCTACCTGTCCATGCCAAAAATTGAAGATTTCCCAGTTGTCATCTGTAATTTTCTTCTTTTCTTTCCCTACTGACAAATCCTACTCATGTTTTAATGTAATTTTATTAATTCTTTATTTGAACTAGTTCTTGTGTAATATCAAATACGTGTTTTCCTTTGTGTATATGTACAATTTCACTCATTCTTTGCCCATCTTGAATATAAATGAATCATGATTCCCGATCTCTAAGCAACAAGCAACTTCCAGTTCGGTGAATAAGTAATCTTTTTGCATTGTTATAATTGTTAATATACTATTACATACAGTAAGTTCTTGTTAGATATAATGTAGAAACTTTAGCATCTTTAATAATGGTTTCCTATTGTCTATATGAAACCTACAACATATTTCTCTTTAAGCTGACCTTTCTTGTAACAATAAAGTTCTCTTAAAATGTTAAAGAGCAGGTCTGGAGTGAAATATTCAATAAATATTCTAATTGGCAGAATGCTTTAAATGAAGCACTTGACATTGCTGCCACTCACTTGAACACACACATGTTCAAGATCCTTTGATGTTAAAATTATCAACACAGTTAAAAAATATGTTTCTAATATGACTGCATCATTATGTCTGCAGTCACCTTATTCTATTCTCTATTCACCTTACTCTATTCTCTATTCCAAATAGAGATATGAGCAGATATTCTAATATACAAGTGATATTCAATCAACTTTTAAAATTGTCAATTATACCACATTTATTCTCAATTATGAGAACACCCAATGCCTCTTGCTAACTTACTGAGACTCCAAGCATTGGACAGAAACAAGAAAATAAGTTCATCTCTTAAACTTTCTTACCACATTAGCTTGATTGGCTTGCAACACCCTAAGCATGTACAGCATTTAAAGCTTACACTTACGTGTGTATATATATATACACTTCTATGTACACATACATACACAGGTCTGCATAAAACATGGGTTGTTGATTTAACTCCCTCTTTAATGTTAGTGTTAAGTCCCTTCCTCCCTCCACCTGTGAGGATGCCAATCCTCATACCATAATGAATTCCAGTGTTCTATAAAACCAAATTCTCGGTGTGACTCAGGCTGTGCCATCAATTCTTTCCCATATATACTGCTTTCCTCTTTTTGCTGACAAAAATAGCTGTGACAAAATCATCTAGACTTTTGACTTCTTCTATGCCCTTATAAATAAAGTTTTTGAAATGTCCCATAATGTGTGTATTTAATGGTGTGTACTGTGACCAATGCAGATTTCTCAGATAGCTCAAGAGAGTTTGATGTTCTTACTGTGAGGAGACAAACACACCATTATTTTTGTGAGTGTACATTGCCATATTGTCTAGATGTTTTTCCTGATTACATAGTGACTACTGACATTTAGTTATCTTATTTGTATGTCTGAAGAAAAGAAATAGTCAACAAAACAGTTTGCAACTAATATTACCCACATTTACTTGTTGGCCTTAATACCTACACTTAACTAAAAGGAATAAAAGCACTGAAACTACAATTATCATTTCCCCAAAGCATATGCTTCGTATATATTTTAATAATGGAGGAAAAGGAAAGGCTTCAAGTAGATCCTGGTCTGTCAGTTGAAAGTCTTGTCAATTCAAAATACTATTTGAGGGAGAGAGATAGGAACTATTATTTACTTCTTAGTGACTTTCAATGCTAGCAAGTCAGTAGTTGCAGTAGTAATAACTGTAGTCAAAATAGTAGAACCAAGTCAGAAGTACCTTGTAATACAGATTGGAAGAGAGTGTCACTCTTATTCTTACCATAGTCCATTACGGCAAGAATAGCACTGAGCAAAAACACACAGGTCTGCTTTTTCCTGCTTTTTGAAATTAAGATCATTCCACAAAAAAAAAAAAAGGAAAGAAAACAAAACAAAACAAACACAACCAAAAAACCCACCAAACCCCACAAAACAAAAAAAAACACCAAAAATCCCAAACCAAACCAACCCCTCCCCCTTCAAACAAACAAATGCAAAACCCACAACCAAATAAAAAAACCCAACCTGTATTATTTTAAAGTATGAAATAATTCAGGAGTATGGATTTTTCTAGATAAATGTAACAAGTAAGTGCTGAAGTAGTTTGTAGCTGTGAATTTTCACAGGAGGTAGTAAGTAGGAGATCAGCTGAGGAGGATTTGGGATAGGTGCTAGCAGTGTTATAAGGTTTTTGAGAAAGAGGCTGCTGAAAGTCAATAGTGTTGCAGGGCTGAAACTAACACTTCAGCTCTGTCACTTCTTGCTTTATTACTTACTCACTGGTTTTAAATCTAAAGTGTGACAAAATCAACTGTTAATCAAACGCTTAAGACAAATGTTATCTCGTTACTCCTGATCTAGACTTTAACAGATCCTTCATCTTAATATATTGCTTCAAAATTTCAATTACTACTGTATCGTTCTTGTAACAAAGACCACGCACCATAAAATCCTGATTTCCACTATGATTTGTCTTTCACAATCCAATCACTGCCCAGGTTAAATTAATAATAATAATACCAATAATAATAATAACAACAACCACAACAATAATAACAATAATGACAATAACGTCATAGAACTAAGAGGTAAAAAAGGAGAAGGTTTCTTGATGAGATAAATTTGACACAGTTATAGACAACTTCCCTCCATTTCAACCATTAAGTTGAAATACAACCTAATGCTCAGTTAATGTATGCTAGACAGCACACTTGCCCTGTTAAGGTAAACTGATTTCTCTTAATATAGGGGCGGTAATACAAGCAGAAAATAATAGAAAATCATGAAATAAATTGGTGACCTTGTTCTGTCAAAAAATTAATGAAACAATAAAGGAATGTAATAAAATATTACATTTGCTTCCAAACATAATTATGGAATAATTGTTAAATTCATGATGCCTATGTCGACATCTGTACCTGTTTATTCTGATAAACACTAATTAGCTATAGAAGTCTCCTCCTTAATAAGCAGAATTACATACTTTTGTGAAAGCATTGGCATTTTTTTCCATTTATTCCTTCTTTTATAAGTACATGAGATATGAATAATAGTTAGATTACTGCTGAAGCAGGCAGTATATCCATGAGGACAGAGAATGTCCTATGTTTAATGCATATTCATTTCCTTCCTGCAATATGCTTTATTGGTAGCTTGAATAGCAAATCTCAGTTTAATCTTCAAGCTGTTGAAGGTTTTCTTTTTAGACTTTCCTTTGCTCTTCTCGATAAATGCAAATGCCTAAGGGACAATGCAAAGCATCATTTTATAGCTGGAGCAAAGGATAGATCCTTCTGCTATTTGTTCAGTAGCACAGCTGAACTGAAAAATAAGAGACAGAGGTTTTGAGCCTACTAGTAAGTATAGTTTTGCTTGAAATAATATAGTGGGTTACCAAGCCATGTACTTGATGTTTTCATTGCTTGAAACTTTGAGTCGATCCTGCTCTTCAAAATTACTCTCTGAAAAAAACACTCTGGATCATTATTTTCAGTTAGGTAAAAGAAACAAAATCATCAGAAAGTTAAGAAGAGAGGGTTGGTGAAAAATTACCCTTTTTATTTGTACCATGGATTCTAGGCAACATAGTCTGATACTTCTTATAAGCACTTTTCTTTCTGCAAAAAAACCCAAACACAAAACAGAGACTCTCTGCAAACTCTAGATCAGATCTTGCCATTATTACCCATGATAAGCAGTATTTCATGTTGTAAGGATTCTCATTTAAACCTAATGTCAGAGGTAAGTTACTACTCAATGTGACCAAGAAGCCCTTTAGTGATTTAGCCTCACCACATTCTCCCTCGCCGCATCCTACTCCTTATCAGAAGGCTGTTGCTATTTGTAGTGAGTAAGGGGGGGTGAGGGGTATGTCCTCAGTTTGACTAATAGGTCTTTATATCTGTTCTTTTTTAAAACCAGTTAATAGATGAAGTAGCCAAAAATAAACCTCATAATAAAGTAAGTAGTATATGGTCAGTCTGGGGTTTTATGATGAATGAAGTTGACTTATGGCATGAAATTTTTTTGTAATTACTTCATAATAACAAGTGACATAATTATATCCTCATTTTTCTGGTCCTTCTCTTCATCATTTTTCACAAAGAAAAAATGAAAGGTCTTTTGCAATACTTCACAAGCAGCACACTGTGGTTTGAAGGTGGTGATTTTGAGATTGTACTTTATATAGTAAGTAGATTATAGTAACAGATTAATAGAGGAAGTTCATCTGACTCATAACACTGAAAACTCCACCTTGTAGTATCCATACGTAATAGAATTTCAGGATCATAAAAATGCTCCTTGGGACTTTTGGATGTCACCTAGTCCAATGTCCCACCTGAAGGAGAGTAACAGCCAACAACAGATCAAATAAGCCATGGTTTTCTCAAGATTAGTCTTTATAACTTCCAATAATGGAGAGCCTATAGTCTCTCTGGGTTACCCAGTCCAGCACTGCACTATCCCTAATAAGATTCTGTCCATAAATTTTCTGGGAGTGGCTTCTGCCTCATGACCCAGGTCATTACTGAAGATATTGAACAATACAGGCTCTATCATGGACCTCTGGGGTGCTCCCACTTGCAACTGGCTGCCAACCAGTTAAGTAATTACTGAGCCAAACATGACCCTTTGAGCCTAGTGGGCCAGTCCATTCCTCCAGCATCTATTTTCTCAGTTTTCAAATAAGAATGCTGTGGAAGATGGTGTCAAAAGCCTGACTAAAGTTATGTTACATTTACTGTCCTCCTGCCTATGTAACCAGTCACAAAAGACAGTCAGGCTGGTCAAATATGGTCTTCATAAAGCCTTGCTGACTGTTCCTAATTATGCTGTTGTCCTATGCATGTCTGAAAAAGAATTACAAAGGAGTGTATGCTGTGATCCTCCTGTGGTCTGACTGACAAGCTCACAGCCTCCACGTGCTTGATTTCTGCTTTCGTTGTGTGTCATTGTCTTAATTAAGTGTGTACAAAATTATTTTTCTAAACAGAAGTCTGAGGACAATGGCATTTTTAAAGTAGATTATGGTGAGATTAACAGAAGATATTGAATCAAACAGTGTATGAGGAAAAGGAAGATGATTTGCAGGAAGCATCTGAGATTTGCCTGCAAGAGAACAAGCAACAGGCACAAAGATCCCAGTCTCTTAACATAATAGCATGTTACCAAAGACTAATGAACTTGCCACTGACTGCAGTCTGTATTTATTGAGTACTCTAGTAGTTATCATTTCTTATTATACCCTTGCAAGATTGTCAAACAATTAATAAAATCCATCTTTTAATTTTAAGAGTCTTCTTCTTATAAATTCAGGCTGACAACTAGACAGAGAAAACTTCTGAAGTTACAGGAAGAACCTAAGACACTCATGTTGTGGTCGTTTTTCAGAGTACAGAAAGATAAAGAAAAATAAAAATGCATTTATTTTCAGAGAATTTGTCATACATTGAACTTCATTACTGACTTCAGTTGTTTATAATGGTAAACAACTATAACCTCCTTATTACTTTGCAGGGTTTTTTCCTTCTATGGTCCTCTAACTTCACCAGAATGATGGAATCACCTTCACATTATAGAGTTCTGACCCATGATAACTGCATTGCACCCACAAAAATATTGGAATAAAATCTTGAAGAAAAAGAAGAGAAATGTTATGAAAATTCTTTGTCTTAAATGCTAGTTTCAGACATTTTGGATTCTTTAAGCAGTAAACTTACTGAAAATCATCCTGAGAGAGTTATAAAGCATAACAGCCATTTTACAAAAGGCAGTTATGAAAAAGAAACTATTTCAGGTTGGAAAACTAGAAGAACTGGAAAAAAAACCCCAGAATGCTTTCTCACCAGGAAAACTGCAAAATTTTATGAAGTTGTTAAAACAGAGGAAAGTCCCTTCATAGTTAAAAAATATTTAACAAACACTTGGCTGCTTAAAAATGATCAAAGGAAAGCATCTTCAAGCATTTCTCACATCAAATTCATGCCTGTCTAGAATTAATTCGTAATAAAAAGAATTTCTAGGCCACAGAGATTGATTTCTCCTGATCACTCATATTATAAAAAATCTTTAAGGATTTCTGCTATTTAAATTAAAAACACTGAAATCATGCCAACTGAGAAAATATGCTCGTGAGTGCAAACACTGACTCCTACATTCATTTTAATATTTAGACACCTCTCAACAGGTAACAAGATTTTGAAAAGAAATCTTTGACCACCTTATAACAATTTATTCTGAAGTTCTACTGTACAAAGTGGCTGTCATTGCTTTTTAGTATGTCACTCCACAGACTAGAAAAAAAATCAATAGACTTCTTAACATCACTAAAAAATGCAGATTACCATGTAGAAAGCAGTCATGTAATTCAGTCTTGATACATACAAACAGAAGAGAATACTAAGTACACCTGTCATAATTTAACCACACTCAGCAACTAAGACCCACACAGCAGCTCATTCGCTTCCCCCGAGTGGAATGGGAGAGAGAATTGGAAGAGTAAAAGTGAGAAAACTTGTGGGTTGAGATAAGGACAGTTTAATAGGGAAAGCAAAAGCTGTGCACAGAAGCAAAGTAAAACAAGGAATTCATTCACTCCTTCCCATGGGCAGGCAGGTGTTCAGCCATCTCCAGGAAAGCAGGGCTCTGTTACGTGCAAAAGTAACTTGGGAAGACAAACATCACCACTCTGAATGTCCCTCTCTTCTGTCTTCTTCCCTCAGCTTTATATGCTGAGCATGATGTCATGCTCAGCATACGGTGTGGGATGTCCCTTTGGTCAGCTGGGGTCAGCTGTCTCAGCTGTGTCCCCTCCCAGCTTCTTGTGCACCCCCAGCCTACTTGCTGGTGGGGTGGGGTGAGGAGCAGGAAAGGCCTTGACTCTGTGTAAGCCCTGCTCAGCAATAACAAAGCCATCAGTGTGTTATCAACACTGTTTTCAGCACAAATCCAAAACACAGCCCCATACTAGCTACTATGAAGAAAATTAACTCTATCCCAGCCAAAACTGGAACATTTTTTTTTATTTCAAATAAACCAAAAATTTGAAAAAGCTCTAATTAGCAAAGACAAAAGGAAGATGGCAAAGACAACACAAAACTTTTCATATAGTGTCATTTAACCGTGAGGATTTTCTATTAG